>NW_006399856.1:7275556-7278227 GCF_000299155.1 Elephantulus edwardii
TGCAGATATTTTTCCAATTTTGCCAACACTATTTGTTAAAAAGGCTGTCGTTCCCCCACTTCACTGATTTCATCTCCTTGTCAAAGATCAGGTGACCTTTTAGTTAGCAATCCAACATCTATTCACTATGCTCCTATAAAATGCACTTGCACCATATAATCAGTCATTTCCATCTGACCTTTAGATCTTTGATGTTCTCAACTTTAAAATTTTTTCTTTGTTAAATGGCTATATTTTATCAAATATTTTTTCACAGCACAGTTTCATCTCTGCTTACCTCAAAAGGGGGAAAAAAAACCCCAACAACCCTTAATTTTACTTGTTTTCACAGACTGAAAACGACATATCTATATTCACTTAGAATGGATGTAAAGGGCAAGTATGTGTTCTAAATCACAACTTATATATGTTAAATAACTGGTCTGAATGAGGGGAAGCTGATGATAAATGTTTGAAGTTGCAGACATCTTACATTAGTTTTAAACAGAGCAAGCAGTAGAAAGGTTATCAAACTATCTTTAAGAAGAAATTTTGTAACTGGATTTTGAAATTATGATTACCTAACACTTGAGAGAAAAAAAACCTCAAACCATCAAATACAAGTTGTACTTTAACAAATGTATCAAATGTATTTATGTTGTCATTGGTAGATGCCATCAAGTAGACAACTAATAATGATCCTTTGAATAACAGATAAGTAAGAAGATACCCTCCTTATGGATATTCTTCTGGAGAAAGAACATATCCTTCACACACACCTTTTTTATATTGAGCCATGCATGGCTCGTGTGTACGGTTCAGATACTAGATTCTTGGTCTAGGTACAGGTTTCACATGAGCACTGTTAACAGTTTTGTGACTTCCATTCTTCTCAATGTTAGCTATAATTATTGTTATCTACACAAATGTCTTTTCATAGTCAATAAAACACAGACATCATTTGGTATTCTCTACTTTCTTCCAAGATCCAACTAACATCAATAGTGAAATCTCTGTTGCCACAGCCTCTGTAGATTCAACCTGTATTTCTGGCAGTTCTCTATTATTGTATCCATTTTAAAAAAACCCTTCGGCAAGATATTGCTTACATTTGATATTAATGATTTTTTCCATAATTTCCACATCCTGTTGGATCACCATTTTGGAGAATGAGAATTTATATGGCTCTTTTCCAGTCAGATGGCCAGGTAGCTGTCCTCCAAACTACTTGGCAGATCTTGGTGAACACATGTGGGGCTGTAGCTGTTTCCTAGAATATATCAATTAGTATTCTATAAATTCCTGGGGTTTTATTTCTTGCTAATGTGTTCAGGGAAGCTGGAACTTTTTCCTTTATTACCATTGGATCCTCTTCAAACGCTGCTTCCTGACATGGTTCTGTGTCAGTCCATTCTTTTTGGTACAGTGACTATACCATCTTCTTTTGGTTCTACCTGGATCAGTCACTTTTTTGCCCATTTTATGCTTCCATATTGCAGCTCGCAGTTCAAATTTCTACAGTTCTCTCAGTTTGAGAAATACCAAGCAAGTGCTTCTCTCTTTTGATTTCTTTTTTTTTTATGTTATAAGCACAATGTTAGTATGCTATCTGTTTTTGTGTGTTTGTTTAGGTTTTTTTTTAGATTTTAAAGTGAGTTTATTAAGAACTTGGATTTCCATTCTTGCACATTTTCCTCCTTCTCCCTCCTCCCCCTCAGTTCACTTTCTTCTTTGGGGAAAAAGTTCTTTCATTGTTATACAGTCTCCCCCACCTCCCCAACCCAGACTACTTTACTATGCAACCCACTTAATTCTGTACTCTTGTTATGCCAATAATACCTAATCATATGTTCCTTTTATACAGTTTTCTCCGCCATCTGTTTCAATGTCATGTACATTATTTATCCTTTCTTTTCTCTTTCCCTCCGTCCCCCATGTCAGTCCTGCTCTATAACAGTGGCATTATGCAGTATGTGTCTTTTCGTGACTGAGATATTTCACTCAGCATAATGACCTCAGCTTTTTGTACATTTCATCATAATTCTTTGCTCATCTTCTCCAGCTGTCCTTTGAAATGCTCTACTTAAATCTTTCACTTATATACTTTCAAGTACCGTTTCTAGAGTCCCTTCTGACATATTCTGAGCATGTTTTCAGAAGGAGTCAGTTCTTGGAGGAGGACATCATGCATGGAAAGGTCAGAATGAATGAGGAAGACCCTCAACGAGATGGATTGACACAGTGACTGTAAGAATGAGCTCCAGGGTGTCAGAAACGGTGAGGATGGCATGGGGTAGGGCAAAGGTTCAGAGCTGTTGTTCACAAGGTTGCTATGAGCCGTGGTGACTCGATGGCACATAACACCGTGAACAATAGCTCAGAATATTGTCCTATATTACACCATCCTCCCTATTTCTGCAGTGCGTCGTCCCATTGCAGCAATCGCTGTGTCATCCCATCTCCTGAGAGTCTTTCTGTCTTTAGATAGCTCGCTCTCTTTCCCAGCATGATGTCTGTCTCCAAGAACTGGTTATTCCTGAAAATATGTACAAAATAAAGAGCCCTTTGGTTTCACTTTATTTCTCCTTTAATACACCATGATATTGTAGCTGATGTTAGATGGATCTTGGCTGAAAGCAGGGAATACCAGAGGAATGTCTATCTGTGTTTCATTGACTATGCAAAGGCATTT
>NW_006399856.1:7279314-7296460 GCF_000299155.1 Elephantulus edwardii
TTCGACATCATAATTCAAAGCCATTTATTCTGGTTGAGTCTTCCTTATTGATAGTCCAATTTGAGATGCATAGGAAGCAATGGAATCTACCATGGCTTGGATCAGGCCCATCATGTTACCCTATACATGTCCTGGCTTCAGTTTCCTTTGTCCAATCAAAGAATTGAGCCAGGTGAGAGACAACAGGAAGGTCAGTACTATGGAGGCACCAGGAGGTATCTTAAAAGAGTCGTGGCTTGGTGTTACAATGAGCAGAGCGCTGCGAACTCAATGGCTACACATTCAGGGGCATCCCATTTGCTGAAAATAAAGTGATGAGACTTGAGTAAAAAATTAAAATGAAAGCAGTTAGTTAGCAAAAGTTCCAAGATGTAAAGCAACTAGAGTTTGCATAAGCTTTCATACAAACAGAGTTTGCATAAAAGAAAGATACATTTGGTACAACTGAAAAAACAAAGTGCATTCCAGAGAAAGGAATGGATCACTCTCTGAGGAAAAAAAACACACCCTACTTTGAGCAGCCTTTATGCAACACAGGTGAATGGTGTTTGGGCTGATGGAATGATGTTGCAGGAGGTTTCCTCTTCAGGTTATACACTGTATCTCTGCTCATTTGAATGCTAATTCTATTTCTTTGGGGATAGTTCTTACTGTACATATCAGATCTATGAAGCACAGATGTCTTTCTGATAAAGCAACCTGAGTGTCTCCTGGCTCTAATTAGATAGGGACTAGCTTTTGTCCTCTGCTTACTCTATATTTTTAAGGCCTCGGGCTGTGCTCTAATAGCCTATTTGGCAGGTTTCCAGCAGAAACTTCCAGGCACTTTTTTAATTTTAACTTCACTCTTGATTCTCCTTTCCAGTGATTTTTGCCCCAAGTTCTTCAACAGCTATCTAACCACTGTCAACCTTAGTCTGGAAACTGATACCTCTACTCTTTTTGAACATATTTCTTCAATGCAGCTTGTCTTCTTTTCTTGACTGCTGCTACCACGGGTATTAATTTTTGATCCAACTAAGATGAAGTTAACAACTTCAAATTTTCTCCATTTGTTGTGATGCTGCCTATTGGCCCAGTGGTGAGGATTTTTGTCCTCTTAATGTGGAGATGTACGCTATCTTGAAGGCTGTAGTCTTTGACCTTCTGCAGCAACTGTTCAAGCCTTTTTCATATTCTACAAGTATAACTGTACAATGCAGGTTTTTGGTGAATCTTTGTCCAATTCCAACTCATATTGTTCTTCATATAGCCCCAGTTTCTCAAATTATTTGTTCATAATAGAGATTGCATAGGTATAAAGAAAGGATACAATTCTAACACACAACTCCCCTTATCTTAAGCTATACAATCTTGTGCTATTGTGTTCAAACAACAGCTTCTTGGTCTGAAAACGGGTTTCTCATGAGTACAATTAAGTGTTCTGAAATTCGCTTTATTCTCAATGTTAGACCCATTTTGTTATGATCTACAAAGTCAAATGGTTTTGAATAACCAATGAAATACAAATAGACATCTTTCCGGCATTCTCTGTTTTCAGCCTAAATCCATCTGGCATTAGCAATTATATCCCTGGGGACAGGATATCTTCTGAAAGCAGCTTGAATATCTGGAAGTTCCTTGTCGATGTTCTGTTCTAGTCACTTTTAAACCAGCAAGATTTTAGTTATAATTGATACTAATGGTATTTTTCAATAATTTTAAAATTCTGTTGGATCACCATTTTGGGGGGAATGACAATTAAAATGGCTCTCTTCTAGCAATTTCCACATGCCATTATATTCCATTTTTGTTGACAGGGACTAGTGAGCATGTCCAGGACTGCATCTTTTTCCTGAAACAGTTGAATTGGCATTGCATCAATGTCTTTAATGCAGCTTGGAAGTCTTCTTCAGTACTATTGGTTAATTGTGTGCTACATCCTGAAAAGTTTCAAGGTCGACCAATTCTTTCCAGTACAATGGCCGTATTCCTTCCATCTTCTTCTGTTGCTTCTTGCATCATTCAAGATTTTGCCTATAGAATTCTTTAATGTCACTACTCAAGATTTAACTTTATTCTTAAGTTTTTTCAGCTTGTGAAATGTCAAGTGTGTCCTTCCCTTTTGGTTTCCAAGTTTCAGTTCCTTGCACATTTCATTGTAATACTTTTCTTTTTCTTCTCAACTTGCCTTCCTGAACAACTCTTTTACCTCAACAGTCATTTCCCTTGTTTTGACTTCTGTTCATGCCAATGCAAGTTTCTGAGTCTCTTCTGACATCTATTTAGATTCTTCCTTTCTTTCCTATCTTTATAATAGCCTTTTGTTTTCCTTATGATGTACTTGATGTCATTTCTGGTCTTCATTATTGTCCAAGCATCAAATTTATTCCTAAGATAGGTTTTAAATGCATATGGGCTACAATAATGGATGGAGTACAGCTTTTTCTAATGAAGGGCCTTCGTTTGCTGCTGGTTTTTATTAATAAGCAGACAAGGAAGTCCTGTTGATGCAGCTATTCTGCAAATATATGTGCAAATCATGTAAGCCAAAGATTAAGAAACTGAAAGTTTCTAACAACTTTTGCAGTCTGAATGGGTTGAACTTTTAATCAAGATGCGTTAATAATAATTGGCAGCCACAATGTAAAAGTTGGAAACAAAGGACGAGGATTGGAACTTAGAAAAATATGGTCTTGGTGGCAGAAATGAGGCTAGAGATTGCATGATAGAGTCTTATAAGATTAATGATTTATTTGTTGCAAATACTTAGAAAATGAACAAAACTGACTATAAACATGGGCTTCACTTGAAGGACCATACAAGAATCAGATTGATTACACCTGTGGAAAGAGTTCATAGAGAAGCTCAGTACCAGTAATCAAAACCAGGCCAGGAACTAACTGGGGAACAGATCATCAGAGGCAAGGTTAAAGCAAAGATAAAATAAAAACAAGTCCATAAGAACCTAAATGGAACCTTTAGTGTATCACAAAAACACACAGCTGAACATAGAAAGTCCATATGATCCAACTATTCCACTACCAGGAATATACCCTGAGGAAAATAGAACTGAGATACAAATAGATATCTGTACACCAATGTTCACAACAGCTTTATTCACAATCACAAGTACATGTAAACAGCCCAATGTTCAACCACAATCAAATGGATTGAGAAATTGTAGTACATTCACACAATTAAATACTACACACCACTCAGGAGTAATGATTTAAAAAATTACTACATACCTTGGAGAGACTAGAGAGTATTTTGCTGAGTGAATTCACACTCATAAGGATAAATACTGCATAAGACTATTAGTGTAGAAATAGATAACTAATTAAAAAATGTAAGAGAATCGAAGAGAAGAGAGGATGGGAGAAGAAGGGTGAGGATGGGCAGGGAAGAAATCATAGGGTGGCACAATTAGGTAGGTGGAGGAAGAGAGACTAAAGGAACTGAGAAAGATACGGCAGGGATCTGGAAAGAAAGGGTAATTGTGGGCATAATTCAATGATGATTAAGTTATAAAACAGAAAGAATGCGAATGATTGTATGAAACACAAAATTAATAAAAGATAGTGTGAAACAGAATATATATAAACTTTGTAAGGAAGTCAATATAATATAAAAATATTAAAAAAATATCCAAAGATATGTTATACTTTCAAGTCTGCTATCAGGGATCTCTCCAAAATGCTGAAGATTAATGATGACAGCTTAAGACAGGTGCCCTTGATTCAAGTCATGGTCTTTTCAATCATGTGCTATGTATCTGAGAGCTGGACAGTGAAGAAGAATTGTGGTATTGGAGAAAGGTACTGAGCATCTCATGGGCTGCCAAAGAATAAACATATATGTCTCAGAGAAAGTGGAGCCAGAGTGTTCTTTGGAGGTAAGGATAGTTAAGCTTCATCTCTCTTTCTCTGGGCATGTTAGGAGGGGCTATTCCTTGGAAAAGAGACATAATCCTTGGAAATATGGAGAATCAACAAAAGAGAAGACCCTGAAGGAGATGAATTGGCACAGGACTGCAGCAAAGAGATCAAGTATATCAGAGATGATAAGGATGGCACAGGACTGAACAGGATTTAGGTCTGCTGTTTCCTTCTGGTGCATATACTATTGTTAGAGTCAGAACCAATTCAGTGAGATTTTAATAAGAAAACAACATTGGACAGCCTGTTATGGGACAGGGAGCTCTGGAAGACTTTAGGGAATCACCCTGCCAACTCAAATGTCTCTCTAGTGGTTTAATTCACCAGTAGCTCCTTAAGAAAATGATGGAAAATTCTCCTCCCCTGCCATTTACAACCTTGAAAATGCAATAGAAGTTCAGATCTATGAGTTGGAATCAGTCTGACAGTAATGAGTTTGAGTTTGATTTTGATTTATTGGATCCTGGTATTAAATGGCATCATTTCTATTGACATAACAATATGGTTTAGTATGTTATAAATAATTCCTACTTATTCCTCATCCTGATAAAGTCTCTGGTTCTTTGTTCATATTTTTAAGTATATTCCTCCCACAACATAAAAACAAAACAAAAAGAATCTTTGAGTCAATTTAACCCTTCTTCATAGAGCTTCAAGGCTGTGATTTTTATGGAAGCAAAGTCTTTAGTTTATGTTGTCACTGGATGAGTCTGAACGCCAACCTTTAAGTTAATAATTGACAGAAAAATGTTTGCACCTTCCAGAGATAGAATCTTACATATTTATTCTCACAAGTAAATAAGGGCTATGCCTTTGAGTTGTGGTATTGGGAGAGAGTACTGACTATCCCGTGGACTGTCAAAAGAGCAACCAGGTACGTCTTCAAGAAAGTGCAGCCAGAGTGCTTTTTACAAGCAAGGATGGTGAAGCTTCATCTCATATAATTTGGGCATGCCGTCCGGAGGGGCTATTCCTCAGAAAGGAGCATCATACTTGGTGAGGTCTTGGCAAAAGATCACTCAATGAGATGGATTCACACAGTGACCACTGCAATGGCCTCAAGGATGTTAAAAACTATGAGGACAACACAGATAGGACAGGATTCAGACTCTCTGTGCATAGAACTGCTAGGAGTTCTACTCGACTTAACAGCCCCTAACAACAACAACAACAATGCTATCTTATCAAATGGAAAGGAGAATCATGTTCTGCTTACTAATTCATTTGTAGACCACTTAAATCTTTCTATTGTCTATTATCTCAACAAGGATATAAAATGATTCTTGATAATCTTTTAAGTCCTACTACTGACTATTCCATGGACTGTCAGAAGAAAAAAAAATGTCTTCTTGGAAGAATGCAACCAGGGTGCTCCTTTGAAGCAAGGACCGTGAAACTCTATCTCACATACTTTGGGCTTGTTATTAGGAGGGGTCGGTCCTTGCAAAAATGCATTTAGCTGGGAAAGGTGGAGGAACAGAGAAAGAGAGATGGATAGACACAGCAACTAAGGAGGGGTTTAAGCATATGGGAGACGGTGAGCACGGCTCGGAATAGGGCAAGTTTTGATCTATTATTGCTCAGAGGGTCTCTATGAGTCTTAGTCAACTCAATGGTACCTATTAGCAAGAGTGTTTCTTGCTTTGAGTTTCACCTCCCCACACAGATTCTGTCGTCTTTGTCGAGTTAATTCTCAGCGTGCTTTGTACTGAGGACTGGATTTTGCAGTAGAAGATACTATGCCTGGCAGTGATGGTTTCAGCCTGAAACTTAGCCACCCCCTCAAGGTGTTTGGAAACAGGGCCTGGCTTGTTTCTAAACACACTATTTGTTAAGAACTTTGCTAAGCTTCTGATTTTGTTCTTGGGAACTCAGTGGTTTAAAACACAGAACTTGAAATCTTGACAGGAGAAGCTACTCCCTCTGTCTCTGTAACCACCTTGTTGCAGATTCTCGATAGCTGCAAACGTGACCTGCGAAGGCCGACTAGGAAGCTTTGGTTGCTTAGCAACAAATGGGTCTAGCTCCTCCCCTCCCCTTTCTTCCAGAAATAAAGACTTAAGCTCCCAGGCCCTGAAGGGAAACATCAGTTAGAACTAGCAGCCCAGGAGCTTGCTTTCCTAATCTGCCTTTGCTTCCATCCCTGCTGCATTCCAATCCTCAGGCACAGGAAGGATTTATCCAGGAAGTCTCCTTACCCATGGAGAGGACTTGGTACAGAAAGGACCTCTGAGAAGGCCCTAAGGGTGCCAAGAATCCCCAAAGTTTCCAGGGGAGCTTCATTCTCTGTTAAGGACATGCCTACATGACCCAGTAGTGTGGCTTCTACTACTGTCATTCAGTGGTCTCAGAGTTGCCTCGTGTAACAAAGACTGAAATTACTTGAATGATCTTAATAGCTGCTGTAACGAAATTTGGACCCTCTGATGTTTCATTCTACTTTAAAAGACTCACTTTGGGGTAGCTTCAGGATGTTTCTCACAAACTATCTGCCTGAGTTTTACTCTCTAATCAGTGTAAAGTGGCCAATCTTTGTTTAAAGGCTCTTGACATTCTGTTTTCCACCCAGCAATCCAAGACAAACTAGTTTTCTGTATCATTTCTCCTACTGTGTTTCACTTAAGGTTACAAGGAGTTACCAATTCACACTAACATCTTCCCATCTTACTGATTTATTTCATCCTCTAAGTGGAAGTTTCTGGAAAATGAATCTGATCTGCTCTAAAATCTTTCAGCCAGGACACCAACCACAGAGGCCATGAGCAAGACTTCAGCTTTGCTGTACTTGGTTAAGTGTTCCTATCTTGTCCGATCAACTAGCCAAGAGCAGAGCAGAGATAAAGAATAAAGTCCTTAACCAAGGACTTTAAACTGGTTCTTTCTGGCTTCACATTCTGCTGAGAAATTTGATTCTCTAAGAACATCTTGTAAGATCTCACAAGAATCTTGTAAAAATGTTGACTCCTATATCTGGGGTGAAATATGGTACTCAGTTGTTGCTGTTAGGATCTGATGAGTTGAGTAAGACTCATAGTTACCCTATGCATAACGACAGATCTGACCTTAGTCTTTAAACTAACATTGCTCTTTCATGTTTCAGAGAGGTCTTTGACAGCAGAATTTCCTAATGCAATGTGTCTTTTGATTTCTTGACTACTGATACAAAGAGTAGTCATTGTGGATCCAGTAAGAAGAAATCATTGACAACTTTAATCTTTTCTCTATCATGATGTTGCTTATTGGCCCAGTGGTGAGGATCTTAGTTTTCTTGCTGTTGAGATGTAATCCGTAATGAATGTTGTAGTCTTTGATCTTCTGAAGCAAGTACTTCAAGTACTCCTCACTCTCAGCAAGCAAGGTGTGTCATCTGCATAACACGGGGTGTTGATAAATCTTTCTCCAATCCTGATGCCACATTCTTTTTTCATAAAACTCAGCTTCTCAAATGATTTGTTCAATTAATAGGTATAAAGAAGGATGTAGCCCTAACTCATGCCTTTCTTAATTTTAGATGATGGAGGATTATTAAACAGAATACAGATCTTTTTGTTCATAAGGTTGCTATAAGTCATAGTCAACGCAATGGCACTTAATAACACTAACAGTGTTCTCTTTGGGAGTTCTGGTGGCGTAGTGTTAAGAAACAGTGCTGCAATCCCAAAGACACATAGTTCAAATCCACCAGCTGCTCCATGGGAGAAGGAAGGGCAATCTCCTCGTGCACGATTAACTGCCTCTGAAAACCCATAGGCGGATTGGCTATGTGTCCGTTCCAACTCAATGGCACACAACAACAACAATAGTATTTTCTTACTCTGTGCAGACAACAGCTCTCTGGTCTAGGTAGAGGTTTCACATGAGCACAATTAAGTATTCTGGATTTCCCATTCTTTTCAATGGTAGCCGTAAATTGTTATGATCCACCCAGTCAAATGCATTTGCAAAGTCAGTAAAACACAAACAAACATTCTTCTGGTATTCTCTGCTTTTAGCCAAGATTTGTCTGATATCAGTAATGATATCTCTAGTGCTGTGATCTCTCCTAAATCCAGCTTGAATTTATTCTGTCAATGCTCTGTTCTACCCAATTTTGAATAATTTTCAGAAATATTTTGTTTGCTTGTGAAATTAATGACATTGTTCAATAACTCCCATTCTTGGGACTGTAAACAAGTATGGATCTCTTCCAGTCAGTTGACCAGTAGCTGCCTTCCAAATTTTTTGACAGACAATTTGTTGTGATATTGAGATTATTAACTATTTCCGCTACTCAGCTCCACAATCAGCACTCTTGGTAGCAGCAATCAGGAAATCAAAAGACAAATTGCATTGGGGAAGTCAGCTGTCAGGGACCTCTCTAAAGAGCTAAAGAGCAATGATGTCAGCTTAGAGCCCAAGGCATACCTGATTCAGGCCATTGTTGTTATGTGCCATCAAGTCACCTGTGACTCATAGCGACCCTATGCACAACAGCTCTGAAGCCTGCCCTGTCCTGAGCCAGTCTGTGCTTCAATCCATATTGAAGCTTACAGTCCATGGTCTTTGAAGTTACTCACTATGGATCAGAGAGCTGGACAATGTCTAAGGATGACAGAAGAAGAATTGATGCTTTTGAACTGCGGTACAGAAGGAGAGTCTTGAGCCTACTGTGGACCACCAAAAAAAAAAAAAAACCAAGTAGATCTGTCTTGGCAAGGTTGAAACCAAGTTTCTCCCTCGAGGCTAGGCTTTTGAAGCTCTGTCTCACGTACTTTGGACTGGTGGTCAGGAGAAACCAGTCCTTGGAGAAGGACATCATGCTTGGAAGGGTAGAGGGACAGCGCAGGAGTGGAAAACCCTAAATGAGACTGACTTAATGGCACATAACAACAGTAACAATTTACATATAATTGATATACACTGTGTTACATTTATATATATTGTGTTTCGCTCATTCCTCTATTCATATTGTTTCATTCTAATACATTGTTTTATAAAATGAATCATCTTTTCATATAAATCATACTATTTAATCCTCAGAAAAATTTTATATTTAAAACAACTAAAATCAATCATATTGTCATTGATTTGATTCTTTAACAACATTCTTTCAGGTTTCTGAGCCTATAAATCTTGACCACAGGTGACTGTGTTTTTCTCACCAGGAACTGATGGTGGACCAACCCGCCACCCTTTTGATTAGCAATGCAACATGAAACTGAGGCATAGGCAGGTTAAGAAACGTGCTCAGTAGAGTAGCACAAAAAGGCTAAATTCCTGAACCAGGATTAGAACCTAGCAGAACTCCAGAGAACAACCTTCCTCCCCAATGCTCCCGTCATCTTATTTTTTATTTTCTCACTTTGTGCTCTTTGTCTGTTTTTATTTCCTGCTTTAATTTCTCCTCTACCTCTTCTGGTCTCTTTATTTTATTCTTCTCTACTCCAGTGTCTTCATAATAGGACATTCCCTCCCTTTTATCTGAGAAAACTTGGGCAACTCTCAAAAAGCCGGATCAGAGAAACAAAGCAGGAGGGGCTGGGTGCTCACTTCACATTCCAGGGATACCAGCACAGCCTTGGAATGTTGTTGAACTCATGGTGGAAAGAGGCTCAAAGGCCTCATTCTTTCTCAGAGTTTGCCTGCAACTCTAACCTTTATCCTGCTCATATTAGTACAATTGGCCAAATTCCCTCTGCTTCCTAGAAGATTGCACTCCTCTCTAGAGAAACGGTGTATGCCTATAATTTGACTCTAAATTCTACTCCATTTGAAAGAAAGTCTTTGAAGAAAGTCATCTGTGTTTCATGTCATTCACACAGTCAGGTTTCCCTCTCATCCTTTGGCTGATTTTCTTTTGATTAGCTAGGTACATCTCCTGGTTTGGATGAGTCTATGCACCTTTCACATCATTCTGAAATTATGTGATTCATCCTATTTTAGGTAATTTTTAACTTATGTTCATCTTACGGAGGAATGTTTTTCAGCTAACCTACATCACCGTTTAAGCTATGCCTAAATGCTACAGGAACAAGCAGTCAGTGAGAACTTCTTTTGTACATGGATTCTACTGACTTAGGGTGCCTGAAAATAAGTAACAGAAAAATAATAATTATAAATGCTAATGTTACTATTTTAGACAATAAAATAATTATATATATATACCAGGAATCTGAATGTCATTATAAATGCTACGTAGTTATAGAAAAAAAACCCCATTGAGGTCAGGAAAAACATTAAAAAAACATTACCCTGCTATATGGCAGAAAGTTCAGCAGTTTCTCGTTTGTAGTTTATATTCTGGGATGTAGCAATGAATTAGATCCTGGATGTCTGACAAAATTGCACCAACTCCAATAAAAGCCAGTGGAAGTTTTGTATGAGTCAGATCATGTTCCTTAAGTTATTTAAATACTCAGTATGAATTTGGACTATTAAACAGAAGAGAAATTGATTAAGGTTGAGCATTTCAAAATTAATGTGTTAGGGCAATAAGCAATGCAGAAATTATGCTCCAATGTTATGCCAAAGTAGGATAAACTAATTTAAAAATTTACTGAGCTTATTGAATCTTGCATTTTATTGAACAAAGTAAACAGAATAGTGAACCAATGTCTTCTTTTAAAGATAGCATAAAGCAAGACTGAAAAGGCTCATATTCAGGTGGAAAGAGGTACCAAAAAATGTGTTTCTGAATATATTTGTTTCATTAATGTTTCACCTGCTAGTATAAGAAAATCATTCTCAAATCTTTTCTTCTACAACAGAAATAAAACAGTAAGAAAGAAAACTCTGAATACGACACTATTAAGCCTCCTAAAACAGAATTCTTTCTTACCGCGAAGGTCTTATAAAGGGAACACAACATGATCAAAAAGTCTTTCTGGTTTTGAAAACATCAATTATGAAAACCATTAGAATTGTGTTGTTACCAGCATCTGTTCACCACATATCTGGAAATTTGGTATAATCTTCACAAATGAGGTAGCTAATGCAGTTTTATGCTTTAACTTACCTCAAAAGAGAACTAGATCTCTCCAGGCACATCCTACAGCTTGGAGCCACTGAGTGCCACACAGGAAATTATATCTACATTCTGCAGGAGTGAGAGAAAAGTATTATAACCCACAAAAGAAAAAGGGAGGTAAGCAGAATCCCAGAGAACAGAGAGAGTAGAAGGAAAAAATAAACATTAAAAAGAAAAATTTATGGCTGCTATAATAATCCCAGTTTTAATGTGAAATAGGTTTCATTGCTTTTTAGCTATATTTCATAGATCTTCTAGAGTTGAAGAATCACTTAAAAAATTATGACATATGGTTGAGTGCTAACCTTATACCCTTAGCTGGAGGGCAATTAACTCAGACAATGTTCAGCATCCAGTTGTATCCTTGTGATCCTTATACTCGCCCACTGACAAATCTGGTTCAGTGATGTGCAGTTTCTAGTATTTTTTTTTTTCAGCTCCAAATAATTTCTATAAGAAATTATTCTTGTGGCTTTTTCATTATGCCAGAATTTATTGGTTTCTTTAAAAATTAGGGTAAACATAAATCTCATATTTTGAAAGGGTTTTTTTTTTTATGATCTCTTTCCATCTGTTGGTCTTTGAGACCTGATCACAACATTGATATTTCTTATACACACTCCATTGGAGGAAAGTGAGTCAATATCTTCTGTACAGATTTATAGTCTCGGGAAAAATGTGCATGGATTGTGTACACAAAGCAATATGAAATAAAATTTTGAGAAGTTTGCTTTACATAAAAAAAAGTATAGCTTTGGAAATCCTATTAGGTAGTTCTAGTCTCTCCTATTGGAATTGATCTGACAGCGTTGATTGGTGATCAGTAGGAAGATACACGAAGAGTGTATCTGATTTGTGAACTTACCAAGACAACTTGGTCATTTCCCTTAGAAACATACATTCTTGAGCAGGTCATGCTATCCCAGTGGCCAGTATCAACCAGAGGAAATGAGAGAATTCCACAGTGACGAAGAATCATCTGTCCACACATTGAGGAACATGTTTAGGAAGAACTGGTTCTAGCTTATCTTTTTCAGGGCCATTACTGACAATGGCCTACATGTAAGAAAGCTGGTGCTAATAGCACGTACTAGAGCATGGAGAAAATAGACAAAGAAGAAGGATTCAGAAAGAAAGCCGTAACTGGTTGGTGGTTAACAAACACAAGTGTCACAAAGGTCAGCCAGATGACAGATGAGAGAATGGGGCCTTCAAGCTCATGCTAATATAAACTGTGGGACTTGAAAAGTAGAGAAACAAAGTCTTGTAGACTAATTAGCTGCAATAAATACATTGCCTAATCTGGACGTATTTGTATGTACACACACACATATATATATACACACATTGTATAAGAACAAATTCAAACCTCGAGTTGCTATAATCAAGGATGCTTTGGGCAGATACTAAATTATCCAGGAAGTATTAAAAGAAGATGGAAAGAATATACTGAGTCACTGTATCAAAAGGAATTGGCAGACAGAGAAGAATTTCATGAAAGAACATATGAGCAAGAGCCTATGGTGATGAAGGAAGAAGTTCAGCTGTTTTGAAGGAACTAGTAAAAAACAAGGCCCCAGGAATAGACGGTATACCAATTGAGATATTTCAGCTAACAGATGCTGCCCTGGATGTGCTCACCAAGTTGTGCCAAGAAATCTGGAGAACAACCACATGGCCAACTGACTGGAAGAGATCTATATTTGTTCCCATCCCAAAGAAGGGTGACCCAACAGAGTATGGAAACTATAGAACAATCTCATTGATTTCACATGCAAGCAAGATTCTATTGAAGATTATCCAAAAACGACTGGAAGAGCACATCAGCTGATAACAGCCAGAAGTTCAGGCTGGGTTTAGAAGGGGTCGTGGTACTAGGGATATTGCAGCTAATGCTAGATGGATCTTAGCTGAAAGCAAGGAATACCAGAGGAATGTATATCTGTGTTTCATTGACTATGCAAAGGCGTTTGACTGTGTGGATCATAACAAACTGTGGCTGACTCTGAGAAGAATGGGAATCCCAGAACACTTGATCGTTCTAATGCGAAACTTATACTTGGACCAGGAGGCAGTCATCAGAAGGGTGTACACCAGGGATGTGTCCTGTCTCCATACCTTTTCAACCTGTATGCAGAACAGATTATCCGGGAAGCTGGGCTCTATAAGGAGAAATGTGGGATCAAGATTGGTGGAAGATCTATCAACAATCTGTGTTATGCAGAGGACACAACCCTGCTTGCTGAAACTGAGGAGGACCTGAAGCGCTTGCTGCAGAGGGTCAAGGACTGTAGCCTCCAATATGGATTGAGGCTCAATGTCAAGAAGACAAAGATTCTCACCTCTGGGCCAATTGGCAGCATCAGGATGAATGGCGAAGAGATTGAGATTGTTCACAGCTTCAGTTTGCTTGGCTCCACAGGCAACACTCTTGGCACCAGTAGCCAGGAAATTAAAAGACGCATTGCCATGGGAAAGTCTTCTGTTAGGGACCTCTCCAAAATACTGAAGAGCAATGGTGTCTCTCTGGAGCCTAAGGTGTGTCTGATAGAGGCCATGGTCTTTGTGATCACTTGCTATACATCAGAGAGTTGGACAATGACTAAGGAGGATAGAAGGAGAATTGATGCCTTTGAGCTGTGGTGCTGGAGAAGAGTATTAAGGGTACCATGGACTGCTAGGAGAACAGATTCATTCTGGAAAGAGTCAAACCGGGTGGCTCTTTGGAGGCAAGGATTCTGAGGCTGCATCTAACATATTTTGGACATGTTGTAAGGAAGGACCGGTCCTTGGAGAGGGACATCATTCTTGGTAGGGTGGAGGGACAACGCAGGAGAGGAAGGCCCTCTATGAGGTGGATTGATTCAGTGACTGGGGTAATCGGGATGGGTGTATCAGAGACGGTGTAATTGGCACAGGACAGAGCAGAGTTTAGGGCTGTTGTACATAGGGTCGCTATGAGTTGCAAGCGACTTGATGGCATATAACAACAACAATATATATATATATATATATACATTATATATACACATATATATTTACACTATATCTATATCTCTATATCTCTATCTCTATCTATCTATCTATCTATCTATCTATCTATATTTATTTCACAGAAAGTTAGCCATTAAACCTGTACCAACACGAGAAGGATTGACATAGTGACTGTAACGATGGGGTCAAACATATCAGAAATAGTGAAATGACACAGGATACAGCATTAGTGATAGCTGACTTGATAGCATCCAACAAGGAATCCCTGATTGACACCAGCTGAATCTCACTTAGCCTCCTAAGTACCATGCTTTTAAAGAAATTCTATGCAAATGATTGTTGTTGTTGTTAGGTGCTGTGGATTCAAGTATGACTCACAAGGACTCTATGAGCAACCAGATCTGAACCCTGGTTTATTCAATGCCGTCCTCACAATCTCGGATACACTCAAGCCCATTGCTGCAACTCACCTAGTTGAGGGTCTTTCTTCTGCCGTCCCTCCACTTTTCCAAGCTTGGTACCCCTTTCCAGGGAATAGCCTCTCGTGGCAACATGCCCAAACATGGGAGACAAAGCTTTATTATCTTTGCTTCCAAAGGGCACTCTGGCTGCACTTTCTCCATAGCCAGTATATCACAACCCACCCTACTTACCTGAAGTCCATGCTGTAATATCTTCTGCATGTTTGGCATTTCCACTAACAGATTCTTGACTATCCCCTCTGAAAAAAACTATCAAATCCAATAAAATACTTGACAGCAACAAAGATTCGTTCTCTACTTTAAAAATGGTCTCAAGAACATCAGGCTCTCCTTACCAACACCATGATTATAATTCTATCACAAGCCAGTTTCTCTCTTACTAGATGATTTAGTACTGTAGCTTCGTAATGCTCTCCTTACTTCTATTCTTCCCCAATCTCCTCTCCTCACAGCAGTTAGAGATTATGCTAGATAACAAAATAAATAATCTCACTCTAAAAGCAGGTGATTCAAATTCCCCACCTGCTCTGCTGGGGAGAGATGGTCAGTCTCCTCCTGTGTGATTTATTGCCTCTGAAAACCCACAGGAGAGTCGGCTATGGATGGGTTCCAGCTAGATGGTACATAACAGAGAAGGAGAAGGAGAAGGAGAAGGAGGAGAAGAAAGTAAAATTTGTAACTATAAATCACCCTAGAAACATTTTGTTCTGAAATTATAGTACATGTGTGGTAGTGAACATAGAGGACTATTGAACTCTCCTCTATCTGACCTTTTCCCTCACCTTCCTGAATGATACCCAGTATGTTATCTGGCTCTTTTCAACCACTATTTTACAATATTTAATGATGAAATGATCTATTAGATATTCACTGTTTCTCTTGTTAGTTGCATGTCGCATGGCAGAATATTATGTCAGACAATTCCAGGAGTGCAGCCTTTTCCTGTGTGCTCACAGAGCCGTAACTCTGCCAACCACATAACTGTTTCTCAAGAAGGAATGAAGGCAGTCAGGTGTGATAGAAGAGCACTGCAGCTGAGAATTACAGGACAAGGTGGGGAAAGCATGACTACATTTTGAATGTGGCAGTGGATGTTACTAAGCAAACTGTGTGTAAGAACGACTGAATGAAAAACCAACTTGCTTTGTAAATTTTCATTCACATCACAATAAAAGTAAATTTTATTTAGAAAAAGATTAAATGCTAATATTTATATCCAGCCATTTAAGATGGTCTGATTGGAAGAAAACTCATCAATAGATTACGTTATGCAGGTGATACAACATTGCTTGTAGAAAGTGATGAAAACTGGAAGCACTTACTGCAGAAGATCAAAGATTACAACCTTCAATATAGACCATATGTCAAGATCAACAAAACCAAAATCCTCACCACTGGGCCAACAGATAATCATGACAGGCAGGGAACAGACTTAGTGTCAAAGATTTCACTTTCTTTAGTTCCACCATTAACACCCATGGTAGCAGTAGCCAAGAAAGAAAAAGTAGTGTTGCATTGGTAAACTATGGTTTCATGGACCTTTCCAAAGTTCTCTTCAAAGAGTAAGGATTTCAGTTTAAGGACTAAGGTTCACCCAACCCAAGCCCTGATATTTTCAGTTGATTCTTATGCATCTCAATGTTGCATACATTCAGTAAGGAAGACCAAGAAAGGGATGCCTTTGAATTGTGGTGTGGAAGAAGATTATTGAATAAAGTGTGGACTGCCTAAAGAGTAAACACATTTGTCTTGAAGGAAGTACAACCAGAGGGTACCTTGTCCCACTTTCTTTAGGGATATTATTGGGAGGAACCAGTCCTTACGAGATACCATGAAGGGAAAGTGGGGTCAGGAAGAGTGTCAGGAAAGAGGAAGAAGACCTTCAATAAGGTGTATTGACAGTAATTACCACAAAGTGCTTTGAGCATGGTAAAGAGAATGGTACAGGATATAGCTTGGTTCAGATTTGTGTGAATAGTGTTACTATGAGTCATAGTTAACTTGATATAACATAACAAGGATGGATTCCTATAATGATGTCAGGTCATGAAAGGCTATAGAAGTCACAACAGAGGGATATTTTTGCTATGTTTTTCCTCTGTCACTCATACATGTTTCATGTCATAGTGATAATTACCACTGTATAATGTGATCATTTATAAACCCTATAATTGATGCCTTTGAGCTGTGGTGCTGAAGAGTGCTGAATATACAATGGACTGCTAGGAGAACAAACAGGTTTGTCCTAGAGAGGGTGAAGCCAGAATGCTCCTTGGAGTCAAGGATTCTGAAGCTTCGTCTGACATACTTTGGGCATGTAGCAAGGAGGGACTGGTCCTTGGAAAGGGACATCATGTTTGGCAGAGTGGAGGGATGGCGCAGGAGAGGAAGAGCCTCGATGAAATGAATCAATTCTGTGAGTGGAGTGGTGGGAATGAGTGTGTTTGAGTCGGCGAGGTTGGCACAGCATAGAATGGCATTTAGGACCCTCGTCACAAGCGACTCAATGGCACATAACAATAGCAACAACAACAATGTATAATGCCATTATTATTTATAAGGTACATATAAGGCCCATGGAAACCTGAGTGTGGTCTTCATTTTTTTTTTCACTTTACCTGTCAGTGCACTAATCTCTGCTTCTACCTTCTCTTCTCTTCTCTTCTCTTCTCTTCTCTTCTCTTCTCTTCTCTTCTCTTCTCTTCTCTTCTCTTCTCTTCTCTTCTCTTCTCTTCTCTTCTCTT
>NW_006399856.1:7296560-7311684 GCF_000299155.1 Elephantulus edwardii
TGTCTGTCAATCCTCAGCCTTTGTTTCTCTTTGTGAGTAAACCTTCCCTTATTCTCTCTCTCATTCTTTCCTCATCCCCTTCCCTTTCCTCACTCAATCAGTTATGCATGTTGTGAACCACATTGTTAATTGCAATACACATATTGCCTGTTCATTCATTCATTCATTTCAAATTGATCTTCCCTTTCTCTCATCCATTAGTGTTCATTGCCTATATATTCTATTCCTGATGTCCCTGTCATTCCTCCAAAACCAACTATTTTTATAACAGAGATTTTATACAGTATTGTCCTTTTGTGACTGAGCTATTTCTCTCAGCATAATGTCCTCTAGACTCATCCATGTTGTGTAGTGGTTCATGAGTTTTTCTTTGTTTTTTAATGATGCTAATAGTCTATTGTGTGGATGTACCACAATTTCTCTATCCATTTCTTTAATTATGGTCACTGGGCTGCTTCCACTTCCTTGCTACTGTGAATAATGCTGCATTAAACTTACTGTTGTTGTTTGCTGTCAAGTTGGAATCCTTGATCCTCCAGCAGATTTTCAGCAGCAGTAAACTGCACATAAAAATAGCCCATCCTTCTCTCACAGAGCAGCTGATGGATTCGAACCATGTGTCTTGGGGTTTGCAGTGCAGCTTCGTACCAATAGGTATACACATGTCTGTTGGTGTCTCAGCTCTAATTTCCTTAGGGCATATTCATGGTAGTGGAGTAGCTGGATCAAATGAGATTTCTATTTTTGACTTTTTGAGGAAACATCCCATAGTGGTTGTATTCTCTTACATTCTGACTAGTTACAATAGAATTCTACACTTTCACCAGCATTTGCTGTTTATTGTCCTGTCAAGCTTTATGCAACGTGTTAAACAACATGGAATTTTGAAGCTGTTCTCAAGGTAATTTGGGTTATAAATAAAGTAAGAAACAATTATATTCACATTTAAGAAAGATAAATTTGATAGCTTCATTATTGGGCTTTATGAGGAGACCATGACATCAAGTTTGGAGGAAGATTCATCAACAACTTACATTATGCAGATGACACAACCTTGCTTGCTAAAACTGAGGAGGACCTGCGGCACTTATTGCAGAAAAGGTCAAGGACTGTAGTCTTCAATATGGATTGAAGCTTAACATCAAGAAGACAAAGATTCTCACCACTGGACCAATTGGCAGGTCCAGTTGATGGATGGAGAAGAGATTGAGGATATTAATAAATTTAGCTTGCTCAGCTCCACAATCAACATTCTTAGCATCAGCAGTCAGGAAATCAAAAGATGAATTGTACTGGGAAAATCTGTTGTTAGAGACCTCTTCAGAGTGCCGAAAAGCAACAATGTCAGTCTAGAGACTAATGTGTGCTTGATCCGGGTCATGGTCTTCACAGTTACTTGCTATCCATCAGATAGCTGGACGATGACTAAAGATGACAGAAGAAGAATAGATGCCTTTGAGTTGTGATGCTGGAAAAGAGTCTAGAACATACCATGGACTGCAAAAAATCAAATAGGTCTTTCACGGAGAGGTTGGAATATTATTTTGGGCACATGATCAAGAGGGCCAGTCCTTGGAGAAGAACATCATGCTCAGAAGGGTGGAGGGGACAGTACAGGAGAGGAAGACCCCAATGAGATGGACTGATGCCCTCACTACAGCAGAGGGGGTAGGTGTGTCAGAGACAATGAGATTGGCCCAGGACAGGGCAAGCTTCAGAGACTTTGTACATAGGGTTGTTGTTAAGTCACAGGCAGCTTGACAGCACCTAACAACATTGAAGAATTTTTTCAGATAGTAAGAAAGAACTATGTGATTTACAATTATCTATGAAAGAGATGTAAATGGAAAAGGGTTGTGACAATATAGATAAAGAGAAAAATGGCCAGTAAGAAGTTATTTACTATAAGGATTCATCAGAAACTTGACATTGATTAATATCACTTCTGTCTGGTTAATTTCAACCCATTGCGATCCTCTATTGGCTTTTTAAAGCTACAAATATTTAGAAGGAGATTACCTATCTTTGTCCAAGAGAACAGATGGTGAATTTGAACCAGCAATCTGCTGATTAGCAGCCCAATACAGTGCACTCTATACCACCAGGGGTCATTAATCGTAGGGAAAAAATAGAGCCAAGAGTTATGGATTATTCACAGGATAATGACTGTGATCATTTTTACAATAACTACTAACAGATTTGGAGAATTGGTTCATTTCATGCGGACCACCTGAGTACAGACAGTATTAAGACATCTTTGTAGAGTTATTCTGTAGTCTTGTAGAGACAAAGGTCAAGAGAGAAATCCACCCCGGTGTTTAGACTTTAGAGTGGTTTAGCATATAGTTGTTAAGCTATTGGAACCATTGAAGTAGATATCAGGCAAGCTGATCATAAAGACTAGAAATTAGTTGATCAGAATCTAGGATAGAATTATAAAGAACCTCTTGTAAGGAACAGGCAGAGGAAGAAAAGATTGTCAAGAGAGTAAGAAGAAATGATCAGTGGATGGAAGTGAAACCTATCGTTGTTTGCCCAGAAATAACTAACACAACTTCCTGAAGTGTCTCATATATTCTCAAGGAGTATTCACCAGGAGACTGAATCAAATTACAACATCCTCCAAAAGAGCTAATGTGTAAAACTGTCAGGACAGAGCAGATGGACAAGCTGAAAAGACATAATGGGCTGATCAATACGGTATTATACTTAGTATTAACTATGGTCTTTGATAAATCAGACAAGCAAGGTGCTGGGAAATGTTGAGTAGAGAAATTATTGGAGAAAGGAAATAAAAGGGAAATGATACATTGGCCTGTACACCTATTCTGTCTCAATAGTCTCTCTACACTCCAAGTTTAGTTCTAAATTTTTCTAACACTTTGAAATCTCTGGAGATTTTTTCTTACTCAATTGGGGGAGGGGAATATTGAACAAAATTATGAGCTTGACAGCAATTGTACTGTATTCACCCAGTTATTCATGGGTGATCATATGACAGGTAGTTATCTCAATGGCAAAACCAGCTAATTCTGTTTTCAGTGGGGAGTACTATCATTAAAGCATTCAGATTATACTCTTTACAAGTGTAAATGCTAATATTTTTCTTTTAATTTGATACAAAATGCTCAAGATAAAAGTTGAGATTCCTATTGGAAACTTGGTCTGCTTAATAAGAAGTGGCATTAATTAAGAAATTGTTATTGTAACTGGGAAACTTTTAGGTGCTCTGTAAGTATTAACCAATTCAGTTCCCACATCAGCCCAGTGAAAGAAATTTTATTTTCAACACCATTTGTACAAATGAAGACACTGAAGTATAGAGAGAGTCCAGGTGACCTGCTGGGTGGATGACAGAACCGGAAATCCTGACAGCAGTGCTGAAACTCTTCATCATGATGCTGTTTTTCCTTTTAGTAATATTGCCTAAAACAGTGCATCATGTTGGCCATTCACTTAACAGCTTACAACTTACACAAAACAACTTACCTCGTGGCTAGAGAGAAATCTACACTCCAACTCACAAAGCTCACCAGAGTCATCTCTGTTGTTTTGTATGTGGCAGTATTAATATTTTTTTATGTTTACAATAGAAGTGATGCCTATTCTGCTGTTTCTTGGACTGAGCATCTGTGCTGAAAGTGAGCTCAATAATGGAGCACTTATGTATGGATTTTGATATGAAATAAATATAAAATTGTGATCAATATTTAATCTCTTACAAACAATGGGCTTATTTCCATTTCCTGGTGAGAAAACCTCGAGAGACTTTCTCAGCTGACAGTGCTGATGGCTGGGAAGGGAGCTCAGCTGGGTCGAGCCTTCTCCAAAGCATTTCCTCAAGGCTTTGCTGTGCACTGATAGTGTTTAAAGGGTGCACCGAGCACCTTCTGAAATCATCTTGTCTCTCTAACAGCTCTCATTGAGTTGCCTCTCACCAACTTGCTGGAGCCCAAGAACATCTAACATATTTAACAAATAAGCTGTTATATACAAAAGCTGGAGACAGAGCTGGCTGTGGTTAAGATAATAGCAAAGTCACTGGCTTTATATAAATAATAATAAAATACTAATAATCTTTTAAAAGCAGTTGCTGTTAAATTGATTCTGACTCAGGTGGAACACATGCTGTGTCAAAACTTGCATTACATAGTATTGTCAGGGGTTGATGTTTTTGCAAGTAGGTTCACCAAGCTTTTTGCTGTGGTGTTCTGGGCAATGGGGGTAGGTGTGTGGGAATCAGTGAGACTGACTCAGGATAGAGCACACTTCAGAGCTGCTGTCCACAGGGATGCTATGTAGGTAACTCGACTGCACATAATAAAAACAACACTCATGGGTGTTGTTGTTGTTATGTGCCATTGAGTCACTTGCGACTTATAGCGACCCTAGGTACAACAGCCCTAAACTCTGCTCTGTCCTGTGCCAACTGCACTTGTCTCTGACACACCCATCCCGATTACCCCACTCACTGAATCAATCCACCTCATAAAGGGCCTTCCCTTCCTGCACTGTCCCTCCACCCTACTAAGCATGATGTCCCTCTTCAAGGACCAGTCCCTCCTTACAACATCCCCAAAGTATGTTAGATGGAGCCTCAGAATCCTTGCCTCCAAGGAGCCGTCCTGTTTGACCCTTTCCAGAATGAATCTGTTTTCCTAGCAGTCCATGGTACCCTCAATACTCTTCTCCAGCACCACAGCTCAAAGGCATCAATTCTCCTTCTGTCCTCCTTGGTCATTGTCCAACTCATAAATATATGTCCCTTCGGTTAGCAACTGAGCAACTCAATAGTTTGTGTGGTTCACAGACATCAATAACAAATGCTGCTGCTATTAGACATCATCCAGTTGATTCAACTCTCCATGTGAAAGAGTAGAACTGTACCAGGGCTGTTCCAAGCCCTGGTCTTTCCAAATGCTTCCTCACCATCAGAAATCTGAACATTGACAAAGAATGGCACAGAAGATTTGATGCCTTTGATTTATGGCGTTGGTAAAGACAGCTGACTATCTCATGGGCTGAAAAATAATCAATCAAAATAACCTCCCAATTAAACTTTGCCACTGTTACTGGAGTGAGATAGTATCTCATTGTGGTTTTGATTTGCATCTCTCTTATTGCCAGTGATTTAGAGCACTTCTTCAGGTGTCTGTTTGCCATTCGAATATCTTCCTCTGTGAAAATTCTTTGCACGTCTTTTGCCCATTTTGTAATTTGGTTATCAATCTTTTTCTTGTGGAGGCCCAGGAGTATTCTGTAAACTTTTGTTATAAGACTCTTGTCTAAGATGGTATTATCAAATATTTCTTCCCAGTAGGTTTTCTTTTCACTCTGTTGGGAAAAGTTTTTGATGTGCAGAGGGATTTAATCTTTAGAAGGTCCTATGCATCAATTTTATTCTCTTTAGACTGTACATTTCTGGTTGTATTTGGCAGTCTCTTTATACCTTGCATTATTCACCATCACAAGAACATGGAAACAGCCCAAATGTCCAACCATAAACCAATGGTTTGAGAAATTATGGTACTTTCACACAATAGAATACTATGCAGCACACAGGAGCAATAACTTTGTAAATTATTACCAAACTTGGGACAGACTGGAGAACATTATGCTGAATGAACTAACTCAGTCCCACAAGGATAAATGGTTATGGTAGAATGAGTATAAGGATCCAGGAGGGGTGGGAGAGCGTGAAAGCAGAGGAATGAGGATGTGCAGGGGGAGGGAGGATTAGTCATTGGGTTGTACAAGTTGATGGGTGAGGAGGTGAGGGAAATTGAAAGACTTTGTTTCAATTTGTATTCGAGTTTTATAAATAAACTAGTGAGGGAAAATTAAAGCATTATCAAAGAGCGTGCATGTACATTAAAATAATAAAAATATTTTAATGACATGAAAAAGTAACCTTTCAAGAAAATCCACCTGAACAAATATGTGTCAGCGAAGGTGTAGCCAGGGTGCTCCTTAGAGAGCAGGATGATGAAACTCTGTCTCATGTACCACAGGCATATGCTTACAAGAGGCCAGTCGTTGGAGAAGGGCATCATGCTTGAAAAGGTGGAGGGTGAGCAAAAGAGAGGAAGACCCTCAACGACATGAATTGACACAGTGGCTGAAGCAATGGCTTGAGTATAGCAGGAACGATCAGGATGGCTCAGGATAGGGCAGGGTTCGGGTCTGCTATAAGGTCCGCTATAAGGCTTCACACAGTTGCTATAAGCTATGGTTGACTGGATGACACCTAACAACAGAAACAACACATCTTCACATGAGCAGATCATCAGATCTTTTTCCCACATTGTAGTTTTTTGGGTTCCAACCACCAGATTCCCCTAGGCAACAAAGTGCTTTCTGTTTTTCCATGCTTTCAATAGTGAATTGTCATTGCAAGTTGTAGTGTTGATTTGAACTCATTGTGTGGCTCTGTTTCAGACTAGAACTGCCCCACTGGATACTCTAGACTAAGAACAGATACATTTGAACTCTGATTTTGGCAAAGAGTGTTAACTATCCCAAGCACTGTCAGAAGAAAGAACAAATCTGTCTTAGAATAAATGCAGATAGAACATTCCTTAGAAACAAGGCTACTGAGACGTCTCCTTCCTTATTTTGGTCATGGGATTGGAGGGAGCAGTCCTGAAAGGAGGACATTAGGTGTGGTAAAGTAAATGTTGTTGTGCATTTTCAAATCAGAGCCAACTCATAGTCGACCCTCTGGTGGGTTTTAAGAAGCTTATGTAAATCACAAGGAGGAGTTTGTCCATTTTTCTCCCTCAAAGCAGTTGGTGGATTTGAATCTCTTGCTCTTGAGTTAGCAGTGGAATGCCTTACCCTCTAGGCCAGGTCAGTGAAAGACAGGGCAGCAGTGAAATGGATTAACATGGTGATTGCCACTATATGCTCAGGTATAGCTATGAGCAGAAGGGTGGCACAGGACCGGGCTGATTTTGCTCTCGTGTGCACAGGTTGCTCTAAGTCAATGCAATCTTTACGGATGTAGATTGCCAGGTCTTCCTCTACTCACCCTCCAAGAAGCTATTGGGTATATCTGAACTAACAACTTTTCCATTTGCAGCTGAGTGCTTAACTAATGTGCCTCCACATTTCCTTTGAATAAATGAATAGATCCTAGCCATTCAAATAAATGACTGCTGTAGGTGTACTACCTAAATGAATGAGTTCTTGTATTTTCCATCCAATCTATTCCAGACAGAAAGATAATGTGGAAGTATACCATAAAGCAGTATGTACCTTTACAAAAAATAGACAAACTCAGATGCTCCACTTCTAAGTTTTCTAATCAGAAGTGTCTGACAATATGCAAGTAAATTCAGTCCTTTTAAACTTGGTAATGAAACTAACATACACTTGATTCATAAGAGTTTGTTTGGCTGTTTTGTATTTTGTGGTTTTGCTTTTTTCTTTTTAACTTATTTTCAGTTAAAAAAGTAAGTATTGTAAGGGTGGAAGGGAATTTAGGTGTGGCAAATGCACATTTACTTTCTTGATTGTGGTTGTGAATGCTTACGCACAGGTGTTAAATTTAAATAGCACTCAACACACACACACACACACACACACACACACACACACACACACACACAAGCATAACTAAGAATAGTATAAGAATAGCCCAGTTGTGACATTATGCTATAATTTTGCAAAAAGGACACTCATAGCATTACTTCTCACAACTGCGAATGGATATACAACCACTTTAATATACTTTTAAATTAAATTGTAATCATATACTTTTAGATCAACTTTCTTAGGCAATAAATTAAGAAAAATATTTTTAAGAAAGCCTATTTTCTCTGATTAGAAAAAAGTTTTCATTTTTTAAATTCCTTTTACAGACTACTGTTTATATATTTTTTAAAAAGCCATTTATATTTAACATAATTTTTCTTTTTGACAGCTTTTCAACATACTTTTTTTGAAGGCAGATTTCATTTGTTAATGTTGATTTATGTATGCATATTGATTGCATGGGCACAGGTTGGGGGAAAAAGAAGTCTTGTTTTATCTCCTGCAGACACATGGAAAGAGTTTTTTTTTTTTAGTGTGAAGTAGTAAATAAAACGTTTTATTGTATCTCAAACTAGAAAAAAAATAATTTTTAGATGAAAGAAAACTTCGTTTTTTTTCTTAACATGAGAGGTAATAACAGTAATAGCAGAGGCAGTAAATGTATAACATTAAGAAGAAAAAAAAAGCCAGTCTATTATGTAATATTTCAAACATTTGTTTAAGTGTCTTGCTTTTACTAATCTATTGAATGCTTATAACAATTGTATATGTTTGACACTGTAATTATCACCATTTTATGGATAAAAAAGAAAAAATGAAGAGCTGTGAAGTATGTCTGCCTACGTCAATCATTTTACAAGGCTTGAACTCAAACCAATATAGTTACATGTTGATCTTGGATTCTCTCCAATGCATTCACTTTTTAATGCAAGCAAGTTCCTTCCCACTCCTCACCTGCAAAAAAGAAAGCTGCCTTGCTGTTGTTGAGTGCTATACAATATGCTCCAATTTGTAAGTGTAATATGTGCAATAGAAGGAAATGCTACCCCCTCTTCATAATCACTGGTCTACTGGAGCCCAGGTGCAGTCACTGTGCTGAATTATCTCATGGAGTCCTTTCCTTTTTTTCTTTCTTACTTCCTGTTTTACTAACTATAATGTCTTTCTGCAGGGACTGGAACCTCCAGACAACATGCCCATCCTCACTTCTAAGGTGCATTTGATCTGATCGAGTTCAAAACAATTCTTTGTTCTTGTATTAGTTCATGATGATACATTCGATATACTTCACTAATATCACAGTTGTCCGGCATCAATTCTCCAGTCACCCTTATTTACTATCCAACATTCACATGCTTATAAAGACAACGCAACGCAACACAACTCAACTTATTGGCATCCAGTTGGAATTGACGCATAGCTGACACTTAGAGGCTGCAAATGACACAGGAGTATAATGTCCCTCTTCCTGTCACAGGGCTCACCTGGTTTAAATAGGAGGTCCAAGTTGGTGAATGGTTTGTTGACCAAAAAAGGCCCAATTTATGGGTCTCACCTGGTTTATATAGGAGGCCTCAGTCAGCAAATGACTTGTTGATTTAAACAAACAACACACACACACTCCCCAACCCCCCCCCCCAAAAAAAAAAGACTTCTGGGTCTCACCTGGTTTAAATGGGAGGCCCAAGATAGTGAATGGCTTGTTTCTTTGTTTTTTTAGTTTATTATTTATAAACTTCTAGAAAAGTTTATAGCAAGTGATTGAAAGACCGTGGCCTGAATCAGGCCTTAGTCTTCAAATTGGCATCACTGCTCCTCAATAATTTGGAGAGGCCCCTGACTGCACACTCTCCCAGTGCAATACATCTCCTAGTCTCCTGACTGCTCATACCAAGAAACTTGACTGTGGATTCAAGTAAGATAAATTTATTGACAAAGTCAAATTTTTCTTCATCTATCATGATGTTGCCTATATGATGATGCTGTCGAGGGGTGTGATTTTTTTTTGTTGGTTGTTGTTTTTGTTTGTTTTGTTTTGTTTTTATGTTGAGGTATTTGAAAATATCTTGACATGGTTCCAGAGCACCTTAGTTATTGAGAAGACATCTTTGTTCTTCAAAGAGATCTTTGTTGTGGATTGGTTCAGGCAATACAACCTTAGATTTCTTCACTGTTACTTCCATGGACATTCATTGTGAATCCAAATAAAATTAAATCCCTGATAATTTTTAAAATGTCTTCATTTGCCACAGTTTTTATTGATCCAGTTAGAATTTTAAAATTTCTTTTCTAGCTCAATAAATTGTCAAGATTTTTACTATGATTACATTAAAAGAACTAATAATTATGACTATTTCTTTATAGCCAGAGCTATAGAAGTACTGTCAGATATACTCGTCATTGTTGTTCTCAAGTCCTGCCTGAGAAGAGAAACAAGAGACAAACAAAATCAAATAATAAGCTAATAGCACGTTTCTATTTATTCAGCCATTTCATGATTATTAATGCGTTAATTAAAAACATGGTGCTAATAAGATTTAAAAAATGTTTACACTATTTAGTCATTTTACAAATATTAGTGAAGGACTGCTACATGTAAAGCAATATTCTGAAAGCTAGAGTGATACATAAATTGTAGTAGTTGCCCTCTAGAAGTACACACTCTGTGAGGAAAAATAAGAAATGTAGGCAATGATAAGTCAGCTTGTGCTGAGATTCAGATAAATGGTAAAGTAAAACAAAAGACAAATTGCATTGGGAAAGTCTACTGTCAAGGACCTCCCCAGTACTGAAGAGCAATAGCGTCAATCTGGAGACTAAGGTGCATCTGATCCAGGCCAGTGTCTTTATAATTACATGCTATGCATCAGAAAGCTGGACAGTGACTAGGGATGATAGAAAGAGAATTGATGCCTTTGAGCTGTGGTGCTGGAGAAGAATATGGAATATACCATGGCTGCTAGGAGAACAAACAGATTCATCCTAGAGAGGGTGAAACCAGGCTGTTCCTTGGAAGCAAGGATTCTGAGGCTTCATCTGACATTAGACATGTTCCAAGGAATGACCAATCCTTGGAGAGGGATGCCATGCTCAAGAGGGTAGAGGGACAGTGCAAGAGAGGGAGACCCTTGATGAGATGGATGGATTCAGTGACTGTTGTAATGAGGGTAGGTTTATCACAGACAATAAGGTTGGCACAGGATAGAGCAGGGTTCAGAGCTGTTGTACATAGAGTTGCTATGAGTCACAAGCTACTTGACCACACATAACAATAACAAGAACAAAATATTTTTGGTGATGTATAGAAATGTAATTCTGAAAGGGGTCTCAGTTACGATGCTTACCTGACTTTGAGAACAAAACTCAAGAGATTGTTGGTAGAAGAAATTTCAGGCAATGTTTGACCTATCAGTTCTATGGTATTCACTGTATTCACCTGTAAGCACTGTGTCTGTGTGTGTGTGTGTGTGTGTGTGTGTGTGTGTGTGTCCAGTCTTTTTTTCTAGTGTTAAAAATTCACCCTGAAGCTGTTTATCTTCAAGATTGTACAATAGATACTGGTTGTCACAACAAGGGTGAATGAGGGTGGTAAGAGGGAGAATAATGGATTCATTTTCTTACCTCAAATATCAAAAGAAGTCCTGAGCTTCTTTTCTAACAGAACCCATTCAGGCCTGTGCTGACCAGTGTCCAGTGTCTCTGATCAGAGGGATTCCATTTGTATAAGCTGAATTAGGCCTCAATTCTCATGACTTGTAAATGAGCTGATCATTGATATAAATGGCCAAGTGGCTGTGTTACCTGGATTAGTATGGGCTAATCAGAGTCCAGTTTTAGAGGAAATGGACTGATTTAAGTGTAAGTGGCTACTATAACATGAGGGTCTCATAGAAAGGATACGAAAAATCACCAATCATGTTCTCTACATACTCTTTGTACCATTCTTCAGACTCCTTCCCCTGTACTAAAGCATTCATGAAAAAGGAGATGCCAGAAGTAGTAATTGAAAATAGGATATAAGCTCACAATTTACTCTTATTTCAGTGATTTGAGGAGTCACTTCAAAGTCTTTTAATACTAAGGACGTCATTGTCAGCCATCTACTGCCTCGGAGAAACAGTCATAATGAAATGTCACTAACTCAACTGCCTCGGACAGCAATCCAGTTTCAGACCAAGAAAGCTCATTCTACATGTAGTATTGTTTTGACTGCTACGTCTATCAAAAAGCTCTGCTCCTAGTTTCCTTAAAGTAGTCACTGAAAGCCAAAGTTTCCAAAATGGAATCTTAATTAGTTTCAGAGATAAGTCGATTTTTAAAGGACTTACCTCACCCACTCAACACTTTTTGAGTCCATCAAACTCATAATGATACTTTTTCAGGTTTTGAAGGCTATAGAAAATAGTCCATCGTGGTCCTATGGTGCAGGTGATGGATTTGATCTACTAGACTCAGCTTTTACTAAGCAGCATAATACCCTATATTAAGTTATGCCATTAGAGTTCTCTAAGCGGTTAAAACACCATGAAACATTCAAATGAAACCAACCCTGGAATGCCCAGTGTGCAGAGAAACATGCTTCTCCTTGATGTCCTCTGTCTGGAAAGTCTTTGATATTTATAGAGGCCTCTGGATTAGCATTTTCCGTTTGTAACTCATGCTAGCTATTTGAGGTTCAAACATTCCTTGCTACCATGTCCCAATGGTGAAAGGTAAATCTACTCTTCTTCCATGTTACCATTTCCTGACAGTGATTCTGTGTTTTCCCCTCTATTACTCATGAAAGAGATCTCTGTGACCTGTTATTATTGTTATACGACATCCAGTCACCTGTGTCTCATAGCGACCCTATATACAACAGCTCTGAACCCTGCACCATCATGAGCCATTCTCACTGTCTATGTCATACAGACCTAATCCTGTCTCCAGTCACAAAGTCAATCCTGTTTATGTGCCCATAGTATGTGAGATGGAGCCTCAAAATCCTTGCCTTCATGGAGCAGCTTGGTTTCACCCACTCTAGCACAAACCAGTTTGTTTTCCTGGCAGTCCACAGTGTGTTCAACATTCTTCTCCAGCACCACAACTCAAAGGCATGGATCCTTCTATCATTCTTAGTCTTAGGTCTGTGAAATAGAAGGTAGGAAATTGTGTTGACAACACAAAGGCAAATGGTTCAGATCTACTCTGCTCCTCAGGAGAAAGATGGGAAACCTCAATCCATGCAATTAGTACCTTTGAAAGCCCACTGAAAGGTCAACAATCAGTTGATTCAGATTCAAAGGCAATGTGTGAGAAAGTTTATGTCCTGTAAATTTTTTTACTTCACTCTATTTAAACTTCCTTTAGACATTTCTTAAAATTGTCACAAAATAGATGTTAAATATATTAGGTTTCTGACCTTATTTCACCACCTATATCCCTTAAGTGAAATTATGTTTATTTAAAAAATACCACAGGACATATTTCATTTTTAGGGAGACTACAATTTCTTGCCCTTCTCACTATTAGATGTGTGAAAATGTGTAAATTTCATAACATTTCTCTGAGACTCCTCAGTTCTTACTTATTTAAAGTGTAGGTTACGATACTGCCAAACATATGAAGTTATTCTAAAAATTTTTGTTTTGTGTTCCATTGAACAGGAACTGACTCAGGGTTGGCACACAAGTGGATTTTCAGGGGCAGTATGGGAGGAGATTGCCCATCCTCCCATGAGGAGCTGGTGGATTCGAACCATATGCTTTTGGGTTTGCAGTGTAGCTTCTTACCTTGAGGCCATGAGAGCTCCCTTCTAAAGATTAGATAAAACTACTTACTTAACAGGCTGTTGGACACTTAGTAAATGCTTAAGCAATGTTAGATGTTATTATTGTCTATTAATATATATCACATTATTTCATATTACTAGCTCAATCAGGGTCATCGAGTAAAACTCAGAGCTGATACTCCACTGGGTTTCTGTGGCTTTCCAGGACGAGATTGCCCACCTTTCTTTCAAGGAACCATTATTAGAGTCAACATTTATATACACACACAAATAGCTGAACATCTAGTGGGTTTTCAGAATCCTATACTTAGCCAGACCAAAACGTTGACATGTAAACATAGCAAAGGAATGATTTCATAGCATATAGGAACATAGCAATGTATGATTTAAAATTAAAATAGCATATATCAGGACTGAATCATTTCTTCATATCTGCTCAATCTGAATGCAGAAGGAATAATTCAAGAATCTGGACTTTATGAAGAAGAATGTGTCATCAGGAGTGGAGGAAGACTCATTAACAACTTGTGTTATTTAGATGATGCAACCTTTCCTTAGTGCAATTATAGTACGTGAGACACTTGGTACAGAGGATTAGAAACTATAGCTTTCAACATGAAAAAAGCAAAAATCCTCACTACTGGGCCTATAGGCAACATCATAATAAATGGAGACAAGATTGAAGTTGTCAACTATTTCATCTTGGGGAAATAAATCTGCTTTTAAGGATCCCCAAAGTGCTAAGGAGCAATGGTGCCAGTTTGAAGATGAAGGCATACCTGATTCAATTTGGGTTTTCATTTGCTCACTGTGCATTTGAATGCTGGATCGTGAATACAGATGAGAGAAGAAAAATTCATGCCTTTGAGTTGGGGGGTTGGAGAAGAGTACTAAATATCATACGGACTGCCAAAAGGACAAATTCTTTTTAGATAAAGTGTAATGAGGGTGCTACTCCTTAGAGGCAAGGAGAGTGAAACTTTGTCTCACGTGTTTTGAGAATGTTGTTAGGAAGGACCAGTCCTTGTAAAGGGACGTCGTTCTTGGAAAGGTAGTGAGTCAGCAAAGAGAAAAAAATCCTCACAAGATGGATTGACACAAAGAGCAACAATGAGCTCAAGTATGTCAGAGACGATGAGGATGTCACAGGAGAGGACAGGGCTCAGATCTGATGTTTATAGGGTTCCTTTGATGCATGATGGTCAACTTGACAGTAATATATCTGGATCTGGATCTCCCTGTATTCTATGTATTCCTATATTCTATATAAAAATATAACCATACATAGATGTCTCCCTATATTATATAGAGATAGATGATAGAGATAGACATGTATAGTTAGATCCCTATATTCCATATTGTTGTTTTTGTTGTTGATTGCCATCAAGTTGAACATGACTCATAGTGACCCTATGAACAAAATACCTGATGCTTTTCTGTGACTAATGTCATTTCTCAAAGTTGACAGAGTTTTCAGAGGCATATTGTTTAGGAAGTGGATGCCACTCCTGCATCCAAACCTGTCTTAAATGGGAGCTCCACCAAACACTGTCCACCATGGATACGGGAAAAGTATTATATAAAAGAGTATCATCAGCACACCAGCACTACAGAAAGGGATATAGGACGAAATGTGCATGCAAAGCTAATTTACTTTGTAAATCTTCACTCAAATCACACACAAAAAATGGTTTAAAAATATTCAGTGCTTTTACACCCTTTGTACAATTTCTGAAAACTAATCATTTAAGAAAATTAGTAGGAATAACTAGATGTAGAAAACTGACTCTCAGGAAAATGTTCCATACAATATATAAA
>NW_006399856.1:7313023-7323876 GCF_000299155.1 Elephantulus edwardii
TATAGCATCTCTATGTCTATCTCTAATCTATATCTATCTCTATCATCTCTATCTCTATCTATCTCTATATCTCTATCATCTCTATCTCTATATCTATATCATCTATCTCTATCTCTATTACACACACACACACACACACATATATATGTATATGTATATATCTCTGAGAGAGAGATGGGAGTTCTGTTGGCCTATTGGCAAGTAGCTGTGCTACAATCTCGAAGGTATGCAGTTCAAGGCCACTAGCTGTTCCGTGGGAGAAAGATGGGCAACTTCCTCCCGTGCAATTAACTGTATCTGAAAACCTGCTGGAGGGTCAGCTATGAGTCTGCTCTGACTTGATGGTACATGACAGCAACAATGCAAACATGCACATGTATCTCCTTCAATATCACACCCTCACAATGTCTGCTGTACTCAGCTCATTGTTGCTGTCACTGGCATTGTGTTAATGCATCTTATGGAGAACCTTCCTCTTCTTCACTGATCCTCCACCTTTTCAAGAATGGTGTTCCTTTCTAGGTACTGGCCTTTTCTCACAACATGCCCAAAATATGTGAGTTGCTTCTAAGGAGCACTCTGGATCCACTTCTTCTACCACAGATTTTTTTCTTTTGACAGTAAATAGTTCATTTAATACTCTTTGTCAACATCACTATTCAAAAAGAGCAGCTTTTCTTGATCTTCCTTTTTCATTGTCTAAGCCATCAACATGGACATAAAGTTCTGTTTGTACACATTGCATTATAAAATATTCCTTTTCAAAATCTTTTTCCTTGACTTGCTGAGAGATACTCAGAGGGGAAAAAAAATCATTCTAATCTTTGCAGACAAAGAGAAGACTTAAATACACTGACATAATGTATTACCTTTCATCTATAATCATAATGCTGATACACTGTCAGTAGCGCTCAGCTTTGAGTGGCAAAGTAACTAAGTAGTGGTAACAGGTTGCTGCTGAGCTGTCCACTAAGAATAGGGGAACATTTTTATTGAATGATGAGTTTACAGACCGACTGGAAGTGGGAATAGGATAAACTTGGTTCTGGTACACTTGGATGAGGTCAGAACAGGATTAGAGGTAGAATTTACTCAAGGTGTGAAACTCTTCCTGGTTTGGGGAAGGATATTTACCATGGAACTGAACTAGAGTGAGACGTGTCAAGAGATTTGTTCCAAGAAAGAAAAATTGTGTTCATGATGAAAATAATGGATAGATGACTTATTGTTGTTTGTACCATTTGATCAGAACCAGTTCACCATAGCTGATGGTCCAGCAGATTTTCAGAGGTAGTAAATTGCACCAGAAGAGCTTGCCCATCTTTCTCCATCAGGGCAGCTGGACGATTCAAAACATCTGTCCTTGGGTTGGTGGTTGTTATTTTGTACCCTGGAGTCAGAACCAATCCACAGCTGACCCTCCAGCAGGTTTTCAGAGGCAGTTAATTTCACAGGAGGAGATTGCTCATCTGTCTTCCATGGAGCAGTTGGCGGCCTCGAACTGCTTGCCTTCAGGATTGCAGCACAGCTTCTTGCCATTAGGACGCCGGTGCTCCCTGCACAACTTTTTACCATTAAGCCAGCAGAGCTCCCTGATTAACTGACTAGACACATATAACTGAACTAGTTGATACCATTCGCGTAGATAATAAGTAACTTATTTCTTCCGAGCCAAGTGGCCAACTTCTACATTTTAAAGGCTTTCAAGCTGAAGTTGATTTTGTTTTTAATACTCAATCCTCTGTATTTCCTCTGTGTTCTAGTATATAGATTCTTCCTTATTTTTAAAGATGACATTTTTATTTTTACTTATTATTACTTAGTTTTAAGTTGTATTATGACAAGATAAAATTTCTTGCTTTTACTCCTAACAGAAGATATTTTTCTTATTATCAAATTGTAAAGTTCTGGTTTTAGAGCTGAGCTTTCAGATGCACTGTCTTTCACAATTTCTAGGGTATTAAAGGCAGTATCTATTAAACTGATTTGGGCTTTCAGTGTTTGCAAATTCTTGGGAATCATTTCAGTTTTAAAAAAAGGGGGAAACATTCTTTAAACTGAACTCTATGCTGTTGAGTTGATAGCTCTTGTAGTTTTCATATAGATGTATTTTAGAAATAAAAATGTGGATGTTTTAACCGTTATACAAACCACAATTTGGATGTTGTAACTGTTGAATATTGTACTAATTATAAAATGGGACATGGCATGTCTATTGGAGATTTTTCGTCACTTTCTGAGACTTCTAGGAGCAATGGTGGTGTGTGTAGTCTGTTGTGCTGTTAACCAAAAGGTCAGCAGTTCAAATCCACCAGTTCCAGATGGACAGTCTCATCCCATTAGGATTTACAGTCTTGGAAAATCTGATTAAGGCTCATCATGAATTGGAATCAAGTCACTAGTAATGGGTTGTAGTTCATTTTTCTGAGACATCTCACTATATGAAGGAGTATTATATTCCATTATCATAAATATTCGTGCCAGTCTGGCACAGCCTTATCTGAGGCAGTTTGGGAAATCAGTGGCTGTTTGGGGATTCTTTTGATCTATGTTAATTTTTTCCCTCTTAAACTAGAGAACTGATGTCAATAAAATTAAGGAGTTAGGATTTGCATTGCCAGCACAGAGGCAGGCAGTTGAAATCCACCAATTACTCCACAGGAAAAAGATGGGAAGTCTCCCATGAAATGCACAATCTCTAAAAACCCACTGGAGGGTCAAGCATGAATTTGTGATGTCATAAAACAACAAGGCTTTTGAGTTGAACAGTCTCATTAGGACGTCTATTTTGATCGGTATATTAAAGCTTCTCATGGTAAGGAGCTGTGTTGGCAATCCAGAGGCACATGGTTTGAATCCACTAACTGCTCCAGTGGAGAAAGATGAGTAATCTCCTCTCTTATAATTTACTGCCTTTGAAAACTCACTGGAGAGTCAGTTGTATAACTTAATTTCTGACTCCACAACAACAACAACAAACAGCAAAATATATAAATACAGCAAATGTGTTCCCTGCAAGATATTGTTTCCAAATTAACTAAGCTGAACAAAGAAAATCACAGTTGTCAACTTTGAGCTTCCATTCTTTCTGGTCCACTGCGTTTGTTTACCGGGGAATCAGAACTGACCCATAGCTGACTCTCCAGCAGGTTTTGGAGGCAATTAATCGTATAGGAGAAGATTGTCCATCTTTCTCCTGTGGAACATCTGGTGGATTTGAACCACATGCCTTTTGGACTGCAGCACAGTAAGATTTTTACCATTAGGCCACCAGAGTTCCCTGGTCCTCTGCTACCTGTCATTTCTTTATACTCTGCATTGTCTTCTTATGCCTCTGATAGTACTTTATCAGAGCTTTCCTCTATATCTTAAATAAACAAACAAAAAACAGAATGGGGGGTGGGGAACAACAGTAGAAAAAATACTCTTGTCTTAACTACCTTTTAAAATTCACCCTAGCAATGTTTTGCCTAAAGCACAGGCTTGGAATTAAGTAGTACCATGAAATATTTTTCTAAATTCTGTGGGTATCCCTAAACATTTCCCAAGGCTTACCAGCATAGGCTCTGCAGCTTTCGTCAGCATGATTACTGGCCCAGGAGAAACCCATTATGTGAGTGCAGGTAAAATGGAAAGGCTTCAGGGCTAGCTTTAGTCTTCAATATTGATAAAATGGTCACTGAATTATGGAACTTTTGATCATAAAGGCCTTTTCTCTACCAACTGATTAGAATAAATTTCACTCTGTATACAGAATAAAGATGACTGTCCTTATGAATATCAGATCTTTTTTCCCCACATATCCATGTATTCTGTACTTCATATTTGTATTTGGCATCTCCTGCTCATTTGACTTTCAGCCTGAGCCTTGAGATCTCAGCCTTAATAAAACAACGTCAATTCCAGCTTCACTTACGGCCCCATCACTTCAGTCTCTACCTCCATCTTCACATCTTCCTTTTGTGTATTATCTATGTTGATTTTTCTCCTTTTATGAAGTTGTGTTATTGGTTATAAACAATCAATGACCATCCTAATCCTGTATGTCTTCATGCTAACGTCACAAATCGGAAAAGACTTTATTTCCAAATACGGTCACATCCATTGGTGAGAGTGAGTAGGACTTCAACAGAGGAAAATATTATTTCCTCATATATTCTTTCTTTTAGATGGAACTTACCGAGAACCAATGTCCTTTCTCTGAACTGCTCTAACTCTACACTGTCAGTCTTACCTGGTGGACTTCCCTTTTGGGAAATTCGGCTAAAGTGTACTAAGTCTATACGGTACATTTATGGGAAAGTTGGCTAATTCTCGAGTCTCTTTAACAAGTCCATATCAAGCTCTCCTATCAAGCTCCATCTTCTAACCTAGTTTTTATCTTAATAAAATAGTGATAATTTACCTTTATATGACATATTTGGTTTTCTTACTCAATTTTTCTGAAGCCCAGGTGTCCTAGCAGACACACTAACAGCCTTTCATCACATATGCTATATGAAGTTTTCTTACAGAGTTCTACACCTAGACTTGACAGGTGCCCTCATTATTTGTGTACTTAGACTTGTTTGTTTTTCACAGCTCACAAGTGTAAGTAAGCAATTTGTCTGGGTGTGCCAGATCACTTTGATCAATCTTTCTGGCTCTATTCTTCATCCTTAAAAGGATAACATCTATGCATATATTGATTAGCTCTCCTGACCTTTTCTTTATGATGGTCAGTTACTTTATTGCTTGGAAGACAACTACAACAACATGTGTACAATACACCCCTTCATCGTGGTGGTAATGCTTTAACAATGTGTGGCATAGTAATTGTTTTTAAAAAGAAAAGTATTGTCTCATAGAGGGTACGTTTTGAAAATGAGAGTTTTTTTAAAAAAGTAATTTTTACTAAAATATGCTTAAATGTCTGAAGCAATGTAAATCAGTCTGCCATCTATAAAAATATTGCCTTTATCCTTATACCTAGAAAAAAGTTAAAACAACTTTCTGACACATTCAAAAATATTTCAGTGGTTTTAAAATGGAACTGTCAAAAAGAAAATAGTCAATATTTTAATTAGTTTGTAAGAATTAATAATTGACATCAGAGAGGATAGAAATGCAAATTTATGATCAAAATTTTAACAGTCTGAATAAATGGGTAGACAAGATTGAAAATTGAATATTGTAGGGTTGCTTTTTTTTCCTTCTTGCGAGCAAGTGTGTGTGTCTGCACATGTATTCCTATCATTTGGCTCTACCGTTGATTCTGAAAGATGGTTTTCAACTTTTATAACCATTAAACCCAAATATCAAAATAAACTTAACTTCTATAAAGGCATTTTAATTGCATCAACAAAAAGTTTAAAGTCAATGTTTTTCAAATATATGACTTTGATAATGTAAAATAAAATTATTTAAGATGGAAGAAGTCTATTTCTCTTAGGGAGTAGGGTGGCATTCGCTGAAAATCTGCAATAATCTGTTTTGGGAATATAAATGTGTTTTGGTAAATTGAATCACAGACATTTTAATTACAAAAACTAGTCAACTTTGTTAAGTTTTTATAACAGTAATCTGACATGTGATTCAGGTTGTCAGAAGGTGAGGATACAATAGGTCATACACACTATACTACAGCAAACTTTTTAGTAAAGCAATCAGCAAGAAACTCGAAAGTCAGACCACATGCCTACTGAATCTGTAGCTTTAGAAGAAACGTGGATTCGTTAAAGTGCATTAACTGCTACTTCATCAAGAAAGAGATGCCCTCAGTGAATTTGGACTGATTTTTGAGGCAAAGATTGATCAGTATAAAAAATTTAGAGGCCAGAGGACTTACATAGTTAAATGTTTATAGCTTCTATACCTCATATAAAAATGGTCCATAATGACAAAAGGCCAGAGATATGTTTCTAATAATTTGACTCTTCTGTAAAGATCAGATAGATAGAGGTACTTTCCCACCGTAGCCTGTTATTTCTGATAACCTCGTGCTATCTAGTATTAAGTTGAAGGAAATGCATGAATATTAGGAAGCAAAGAAATAAGACAACTTTAATGCTGATGTCTAAAAAAATAATATTTTGACACATGGAACTAATTTGAAACTAATCAATAAGAAGCTTGCTACAGAAATTTTTGAAGAAACTGAGTAGTTGCTGTTCTTAGATGCCGTCAAGCAGACTACAACTCATAGCAACCCTATGAACAATGATCTAAACCTTGCCCTAGTTTACACCATTCTTGTGATCTCTGTTGTGTTCAAGATTATTGTGGTAGTCACTGAGTCAATCCATTCTGTTGAGGGTCTTCCCTTCTTCTGATGACTCTCTGTCTTTCCCAGCATGCTATCTCTTGCTAAGGACTGATTCCTCCTGAAAGTATACCCAACGTAAATTGGACAAGTTTTATCATCCTTGCTTCTACAGAACATCCTAGTTGCATATCTTTCAAAATATATTTCTTTGTTCTTTCGGTAGTCCAGTACTCTTCTCCAGCATCACAGTTTAAATATATCAGTTCTTTCCTGGAGAATCACATTATCTGTACCTCAGCCAAATATTTATTAAAGATAATAAGAAGAAACTCAGATGATAAAGAAATCATCAAAAGAATATGAAAGGAACGCAGAGTCCTTGATTGTATCCCACGTGAATCTCAACACCTTATTAGGAATAGATTTGATTACCTGTACGCTAACAATCAATGACCAGATGACATGTGCAAAAACATCATCAATGAGAAAGCAGAAGTTTCTTACTAAGACAGAAAAGAAAGGAGACCAAAATGCTTATAATCAGCCCATGATTCCATTGTCTAACTTTCCAATCCATAGGAAGCATAATGAAAAGACTATGGCTTGGATCATGTACACCTTATTGTTTCAACTTACATCCTTGCTCTTTAGAACCATAGAAAGATCTTGGCAGCATATTTCCTCAGTGTAACATGTCTTTTGATTTCTTGAAAGCTGCTATCAGAGGTATTGATTGTGGATACAAGTAAGACAAAATGATTCACAACTTCAATCTCAACAATAAGAAAATATTCTCACTACTGAGCCAATAGAGGTAATCATGATAAATAAAGAAAAGATTGATGTTTTCAAGACTTTGCTTGTATGTGACATTAATAATATTATAATATACAGTTACCACAGTCTGTTGGATCACTCTGTTGATAATGATAACAAATATGGATCTCTTCCAATGAGTTGGCCAGTTAACTATCTTCCATATTTGTTGGCAGACACTGGTGAGAACATGCAGAGTTGCATGTGTTTCCTGAAACATCTCACTTGGTATGTCATCAATTCCTGGGATCCTGTTTTGTCTTTTATTAACCAAAGCCTTCAGTCTAGCTTGGGCTTCTTCCTTCATTACTATTCATTCTTGATCATATGCTACTTCCTGAAATAGTTCAGGGTCAACTAATGCTTTCTGATACTGTGACTCCAGGCTCTATTCCTTTCATCTTCTTTTGAAGCTTCCTTTATCATCCAAGATTTTGCTCATTTAATCCTTCAATGCTGCTACTAGAGGTTTAAATTTGTTCTACAATGCTTTTATCTTGAGAAACACTGAGCATATTCTACCCTTTTGAGTTTCTCACTCCATATCCACTGACATTTCATTTAATAATATTTTATTTTGTCTTCTCAAGGTGTCCTTTGAAAGTTTCTGTTCACCTCTCTTACCTCAGCATTTATAACCCATATTTTGATTTCTTTTCATTCCAATATAAGTTTCAGAGTCTCTTCTAACATCCATTTTGATCATTCTTTTGTCGTTGCAAGGAAATTTTTCTTTCTTCATGGATGATGTTCTTGATTCCACAAGCCTTCTGGTCACCTGTCATTAGTGTTCAAAATCAAATCTATTCCTAAAATAGGTTTCAAATTCAGTTAGGATACATTCAGAGTTATATTTTGCTTCTTATAGACTCATTTTCATTTTATTCAATTTCATTGGAGCTTGCGTATGAATAGTTGGTGGTCTGTTCAACAGTCAACCCTCGGCCTAGATTTGACTGATCATTGAGCTTCTCTAATTCTCTTTCTACAGATGTATTTAATCTGATTCCCAAGTAGTCCATCAGGTGAAGTCCATGTGTACACTCACCATTAATAGTGGAAAATTTCTTAAACATTTTCAATAAATTAACCATTCATCTTTAAAAATTTGATAATGCACACTCCAGACTCAATGAGGTCACCGAGGCCATATTTTCCAACATTCAGTACTTTCTTCCCACCTTTTACACTTTAGTTACCAGTTAGTGTATCCTGATTGTGTGTTTGATCAGCTTAAAAAAATTTTACTAATTATTGTGCTAAGAGTGCAAAAGACCTAAAAACAAGTGCTAGGAAGGGAGATCTGAAAGCGTCATGAATTCCAGTGAAAGCATTTTCTTCAACAACCACTCTGCATGTTGACATAGAGGATAATGGCTAAGGACGAAACTTTCAAAGACTGGAGCCACAGGAAAAAAATGTTATGGACAGAACAGGAAACGACAACATTTTTTATTGCCACTTACATTGTTGTTATGTGCCATTGAGTTGCCTGCAACTCATAGTAGTAGCTTTATCCTGAGGCAGTCTTTCTATCTCTGACACACCTATACTTATTGAAGAGTCTCCAATCCTGATGCCACATTCCTCTTCATAAAGTCCAGCCTCCTGAATTATCTGTTTTACATACAGATTGAAAGGTATGGAGACAGGATGCATTACTGCTCTGTTCTGAGGGCTGCTTCTTGGTCTAAGTATAGGTTTTGCATGGGCACAATCAAGTCTTCTGGGATTCCCATTCTTCTCAAGATTCACCACAATTTGTTGTAATATGCTTTGGCATAGTCAATGAAACACAGATAGATATTCCACTAGTTTCAGAGGACATTCCTTTGCTTTTTCAGTCAAGATCCACCTGACATTGATAATGTCTCTGGTGCCACAGCCTCTTCTTCTAAACCGAGCCTATATTTCTGGTAGCTCTCTGTCAAAAAGCACTGCTCCAGTGCAGCATTTGCTTGCACGTGGTATTAGTAATTTTGTTCAATAATTCCCACATTTTGTCAGGTCATCCTTTTCTGGAAAGGGAACAACTATGGATCTCTTCCAGTCAGATGTCCAGGTAGTTTTCCTCCAGATTTCTTCATACAACTAGGCTGCATCTAGGGCAGCATCTGTCTGTCATTTTCCAGCAACTAAAAAAAAATGTCAATTGGTATTCCATCAATTCCTTCAGAGCTGCTTGAACTTCCTCTTTCATCACCACTATCTCTTGATCATATGTTGTTTCATGAAATTCTTCTGTGTCAGCCAATTCTTTTTGATACAATGACATTGTGTACTCCTTTCATCTTCTTTTAATGCTTCCTGGATCATTCCATTTTCTGCTCATAGCATTTTTAAGTATTGCAACTAGAGGTTTAAATTTGTTCTTCTGCTCCTTCAGCTTTAAAAATGCCAAGTGAGTCAGACCCTTTTTGTTTTCTGACTCCAGCTCTTTGCACATTTCATTATAATACTTTGCTTTTGTACTTTGTCAAGCTGCAGTTTGGAATCTGTTTAGCTTTTAACTTCCTGGTTCCTTCCCTTTGCTTTGGCATCTCTGCACTCTAGTGAAATATTCAGAGTCTTTACTGACATCCATCTCATACTGTTCTTTCTTTGTCTTTGCCATGAACTTTTGCTTTCTTCATGAATGGTATTCTTGATATCCTCACAAAGCTCATGCATGTGGTCTTCGTTAATTAGTGTTCAAGGCCTTGAACTTGTTCCTGGGGAGATTTTCAAATTTAGGTGGAATAAACTCAAGATAAAATTTTTATTATTGTGGACTTGATTTCATTTTCTTTAGCTTTAGTTTGATCTTGCATATCCACAAGTTGATGTTCTGTTCCATAATCAGGACATGGCCTAGTTTTCATAGCTGATATTGAGCTTCTGCAGTGATTAAAAATGTGAGTTAATGAGAAATGGGATATAATAGATGCCAAGATTCATGGAGATCTTCAAGTAGAAGATAGAGGGACAAGGACCTTCTTCTAGAACTAATAAAGAGAGAGAAAACCTTTTTCCATGCTCTAGTACCCAATTTTGAAAGTCTAGTCTTTCAGACTGAGAAGAAAGAAATGTCTTTAGCAATCCACTTGGGATATTTCTGTTATAGTAGAACTAGATAATGAAGATATTATTCTTCAGAGTACCTACTCATGAGATGATGTTTAAATTCTATAGGTCATATATAGGGAGCTCTGGTGTCCTAGTGGCAAGATGCTGTGCTGTAATCACAAAGGCATGTGGTTCAAAACCACCAGCTGCTCCACAAGAGAAGGATGGACAACCTCCTTTCATGCAATTAACTGCTTCTAAAACCCACCGGAGTGTCACCTATGGGTCAGTTTCGACTTGACGATACATAACAACAACAGATCATACATCTACTCCACAATTGTGATCTGGGTGAAAAGAAGACATAGATTACTAGGAATGGATACATACCAGTAATTTCCTAGGCTCAAGGAAATGGAAAAGGTAGGATGTTTTTGTATGTAGTTGTGCTGCTAACCCCAAATACCATGCCTCTCTCATGGGTGGAAGCCACCATCGCCTCTACAAGAGAAAGACTGGCAGTCTCTGCCCGTGTGATTCATAACCTTCTAAATCCAATGGCTGGTCAGCTATGAGTTAGTTCTCTCAACAGCAATACATTTTGGAGTTTGTTCCAAAAATGACGACAATTTATGAAGGATATTAAAAAAACAAAACTTTCTCCTTCTTCTACAATTTGTCTTGACTTGTTATGTATGGTTTATATTTTTCCTATTTATGACCATCTCTCTGTTACACTGATGTGTCA
>NW_006399856.1:7324406-7339631 GCF_000299155.1 Elephantulus edwardii
GGTCTTCCTCTCCTTCATTGTCCCTCCACCTTTCCAAGCATAATGTCCTCTCTAGTGAAAGCACCTCCTAGCAACATGCTTGAAGTATGTGAGATAAAGCTTTATCACCTTTGCCTTCAGAAAGAACCCTGGCTGCACCTTCTCCAAAACATATCTGTTTATTCTTTTGACAACACATGGGATATTCAGCACTCTTCTCCAACATCACACCGAAAAGCATCAATTCGTTTTCTGTCATGTTGTTGTTGTGTACCATTGAGTTGGAACTGACCCACAGCTGACCCTTCAGAGGGGTTTTCAGGGGCAGTTAATTGCACAGGAGGAGATTACCCATCCTTCTCCCATGGAGCAGCTGGTGGACTCAAACTGAATGCCTCTGAGATGGCTTCACAGCTTCTTGCCAGTATTCCATCAGAGCTCCCTTTTCCTTTCATAAGAACATTTAAATCATATGTATGATTATCTAAATAACACAACTGATATTTTGTTGTTCTATCTGGCATACATATTCCAGTCTTACCAAAAGAGAAGAATTTAACTGTTGTGCTCTTCTGTTTGCTTTGTGTTTCCTGATAGGTGCAAATTCTTCCTACACTCTCTCTGACTTACTATGATTACTATATGGAAAAAAAACCCCTATAGCTTCTCTAATTCCTTTTCTTTCTATGTCATCATTTTCATTGTAAGTGGTTGGCTAATATGGGAAACACAGCCAAGTTAAAAAATATGATAATGTTCCAGGACCTTTTGTTTCTTAGAAACCATTCCCTTTTTCCTGTGTTCAAAGTAAACTCTGTTTCAAATGGAAAGCATAGCTTCTCAATGCCCTGCCCAGTCAGGTATAGACATAACATGCTTACCTTGTATTTGCTTTGAGCTTTGTTCAACTCTCATTATTTGAGAATCCACTAGAATTCTGGGCTCATGGAGAAACATGAGTATAATCTACAAATAGTGCATCAAGGAACAGAAGACATACATATTGGTCTGTTTTCCCTGCCCACTTGCAGGCTCTGTTATCTTGTCAGCTGTCACCTGCAAAATGTAAGCTTCAGGAAGGAATTATTAAGAATTTCAAGACAGTGACATCAGGGCATTGAACCAACTGTAGGAGCTAATCTGGATGTCCAGCCTTGTGGAACCATACAGGTTGTATGCCATGAAGCCACTCTTGACTGGACCCCAACAGTCATCCCGGACTGGGTGAGGTCTTGGATGATCTCTCTTGAGGAGAGGATAAGTTCCTCATGTGGGAAAAAGAACAGAATGACAAGATAGTGAACAAAAGCATGGACTATTAGACTTACCAACTCATTCTTTTTCTTCATGGTACATAGTTAAAATTTGATTTCCAAGCGAATTTTGCAGTTAGGAATGCCATACGAATGGATGCTGGTCACTGCAATGTGCGCAGAGATGATGCATGGTCGTGATATTTTCTCTGTGATCCTCCACTTCTAACTCTCTCAGTCTGCAGGACAGGTGCAGAGGACTCCAACCACCTAAAAGGATTATTAGATCAGTTTTGAAAGATATCAAAACTCAACAAGATTTTTGAGAAACAAACTTCTATGTGGTAAGCTACTGAGACTGTGGAGCTATTTATTACAAATGTTGTAGTTGATGATTGCTTTCGAGTTGAGCATGACTTACAGCGACCCTATGAACAAAAGGCCTGAAGCCCCTCTACAACTATCAACATTTATCAAAGTTCATAGAGTTCCTGGAGGCATGTTGTTTAGGAAGTGGATGCCACTCCCGTATTTGTTGTTGTTGCTAGGTGCCATCAAGTTGATTCAGACTCCTAATGACTGTATATAGGAAGAATGAAACACTGCCTGATCCTTCACCAACCTCACACTCAATGTTCTGTTGCCCCCAGTGTTGTTACAGCCACTGTATTCACAAATCCATCTAATAAAGGGGTTTCCCCTTTTGTCCAGACTCTATACTTACCCAAATTATATGAGATAAAGTTGTATTGAATGTCTTCTCTTCCAAGGAGCTTTCTGGCTGTGTTTCTAAGATGTATTTTTGTCCTTTTAGTCCTCTCCGATAGTTTCAATATCCTTCCTCAATATCACAAGTCAAAGGCATTATAAATGTTGGTGTTAGTTGTCAAGGAATCAGTTCTAACTCACGTAGACTTGTGTATAACCTACACTTTGTTAATCCTGGTCCATCTTCATAATCTCTGCTGTGCTTAAACCCATCATTGCAGCCAGTATATCAGTTCATCTCATTGAGATGCTTCCTCTCTATTGCCGACGTTCTCCTTTTCCAAACATGTGCTCATTCCAGGCATTGGACTTTCTTGATATTCTGTTGTGGTGGTTGCTGTTAGATGCTTCAAACCAAATACAATTCATAGTACCCTATGAACAACAGATCTGAACCCTACCCTCTTGCCATCCTCATCATATCTGACATACTTGAGCCCATCTCTGCAGTTACTGTGCCAATCTATCTCCTTGAGAGTCTTCTTCCCCTTCCCTGACCTTCCACCTTTCCGGGCATGATGTCCCTTTTCAAGGGCTAGTGCCTCCTAACAATATGTCCAAAGTACGTGAGATGAAACTTCGGCATCCTTGCCTCTAAGGAGTATTCTGGCTGCACTTCCTTCAAGAAGTGTGCATCATTTGTTTTCCTAGAAGTCTGTGGATTATTCAGTGTTCTTCTCCAACACCATAACTCTTCTATCATTCTTATTCATTTTTTCAGCTCTCAGATGCGCAAAAAGTGATTGAAAAGACCCAGGCCTGGCTCAGGCATACCTTAGATTTTAAACTGAGATAACTGCTCTTTAGTATTTTGGAGAGGTCCTTGACAACAGACTTTCTCAATGGAATATGTCTTCTGATTTCTCTGTTGGCACCAAGAATATTGATCCAAGTAAGATGAAGCAGCTGACAATTTCAATCTTTTCTGCATTTATCAGCCTACTGGTAAAGACTTTTGTCTTCTTCCTGTTGAGATTTTGTCCACATTGAAGGCTGTAGTTTTTTCATATTCTGAAGAAAACATCTCAAGCTTCCCTCACTTTCAGCAAGCAAAGTTGTGTTATCTGTTTACTGCAGGTTATTGATAAGTCTTCCTGTGATCCGAATGCCACATTCCTCTTCATAAAGTACAGCTTCTTGAATAATTAGTTTGGCATACAGATTAGAATAAATATGGATAAAGGATATAGCTTTGCTGAAAAAAATAAAACCTCAGGAACCAATGGAATACAAATTGATATGTTTCAACTAATAGGTGTAACTCTGGATATACCCATTACTCAGTGCTAGGAAATTTGGAAAACAGCTTTCTGGCCAACAGACTGGAAGAAGTTCATATTTGTTCCCATTCTCAAGAAAGGTGATCCAAGAAAATAGGGGAATTATCAAACAATATCATTATTATCACATGCAGACCAAACATTACTAAAGATCATATACCTAGAACATTGAACAAGAACCAAGAGAAGTTCAAGCTGGAAGAGAATTTTTATGTAACACCAGAGTAAACATTGCTGTTATCAGATGGATCCTGGTTGAGAGGAGAGAATACCAGAAGAATGTCTATTTGTGTTTGCTTGACTATGCAAAGGCATTTAATTATGTGGATCATAACAAACTCAGGGTAACAGTGGGAAGAATGAGAATCATAGAATACATAATTTGCTCATATGAAACCTATATGTAGACCAAGAAGCTGTTGTCTAAACAAAGCATGGAAATGCTACAGGGTTTAAAATCATGAAAGGTTGCATCATGGCTATATCATTCTCCAGACTTATTTATGCTGAGCTGATTTAAAACACTCTGGGTATGTAAGAAATTTCTCTATTATTGCCTCCAAAGAGCATTCTGGCTGCATGTCTTTCAAGACAATGTTTGGATTTATTTTTTGGCAGTCCGTGATAAGTGAGTACACGTGAGTTGGTATGAAGCAGATTCGATTGTGTCTCAAAAAACCCAGGTGTTATAAAGACTACACACTGTGCTGATAGTTTAATCACATCTAGAAACTGGCTTTTGTTATGTTAATGAGGCAGATTAGGTTTTGAGATGTTTGTAGGTATTGAGGCAGTCACGACTCATAGTAACTATGAAACCTGGTCCCATCCTGATCCATACTTCTGATCTCCATCATGATCATGGTTCATTGTTGCAGTCACTGTGTCAATCCATCACTACATCTGAGATGTAGAAGAGAACAGTAAGCATAGATGGAAGAAGATGACAAGTCATCTTCAATCATAGCAATCATGTAGGAGTAGAGACTCCAAATAAATTACTTTCCTTCAGAGTCAACACAAAAAGAAAGCCCTCCCTAGAAAGAACATCTTGAATTCTAATGGTCTAGTGGGTGGAGGTTAAAATTTTGAAGCTCTGTCTCACACACTTTGGGCACATGGCCAGGATAGACCAGTCCTTGGAGAAGGACAACATGCTTGGAAGGGTGAACAGACAGTGCAGGAGAGGGAGACCCCGGATGAAATGGATTGATAGAGTGACTGGGGCAATGGGGTTTGATGTGTTGGAATTAGTGAGACTGGTTCAGGACAGGGCAGGGTTCAGAGATGCTGCACATAGGGTCACTATGGGTCACAGGTGACTCAATGACACATAACAACAACAACAACATTGGGTAAGGAGCTGTGCTTCCAAACCCAGAACAGATTGTCCAATGGATAATCTCTAATATATCGCCTTTGAAAAATCTGCTGGAGGATCAATTATGAGTGGTTTCTGTCTCAGTAGCAGTAAGTAGAGAGACTCTTGAACTGTGAGAAAAAGAATTTCTATATGTTAAAGCCAACCCGTAACAGACTGTCCGGCAGATTTTCAGAGGCCGTTAATCACATGGGAGGAGACTGCTGATCTTTTTTTCTCATGGAGAAACTGGTGCATTTGAACTGTGTACCTTTACTTTGCTAGCACAAGTCTTCACTTCTAAGACACAAGAGCTCCCTTTAATACTTTAATTCATCCTTAATTAGTTGCTGATATGAGAGTGAATACACTATTTTTGAGCTGAGTCTTATTAGAATGGGCCACTGATTCATGAGTTTGATGCCTGCAGTACTCACTGCCCATTCCACTGCTGAAGACTTCTACCATTTTCCTGCCATTTGACCTTTTCCTGCCATTTGATCATTTGTACCACCTCTGTTTAGATTTCCTTGGTTTTCTTCTGTTAATTTGGACCTTTTGTTGTTAGTATTCATGCTCATGCTTTCATTTCTGATCTATCTTTGTATTCACAATTCTGTATTTATTACTTGTATAGCCAACCATGACTTCACTCCTGTATCCATGGCTGTATATTCTAGGACCACCTTTCTGAACCCATGTATACTCATTGAGCTGCTACTTTTAAGCATTCTTTCTTCAAATTTCCTCAGTATTCAACACCGAGCATCTTATTTGAATCCAACCAACCAACTTTCCCAAACTATTGTGGTGCATATTAAACATGCAATTTTTTAAGATAAAATGGAATAGTAGGGATATTAAGGATTTGATAATCTCAAAAGACAATTGTAAAGTCAAGTCCTAAATCCTATGGATGTAACTCTACTTGGAAGTAGAGTCTTTGAAAATGTTACTGGTGAAGTTAATATGCGGTCATACCAAAGTAAGGGGAGTCTGAATGCGACATGACTGGTGTCCTTCTAAACAAAAAGAACATATAGCCCTGCAAAAGAAATACAGTTAATAAAGTAGAGTGGATTTAGTTTAAAAACATTACAGTAGTGCTGACTGGAAAAAAGATGCTATTAAAAGTAGACATAAATTTTAACAGAATTTAGAAATTATAAATGTGTCTAGAATGCTTTATATAATACAAGATCCCAAATAAAGAGTCCTGCAATAATAAGTAGTTAATAAATATTCCTGTAGGGTCTACTCGGTATGTCTAAAACTTCATGCTTTTGAAAAATATTGATATAGTAGAGCATACCACACAGTCTGTTCCTCGTTCCAGCCCTGTCTTGCCATCCAAATGATTATGTTCTGAGGTCCCTCCTAGCCACATTCCTTCAGAGTTGTGACAGCACTAAAGTGGCATGGTGAATTCATTGCCTGAGCATAAAATCATTCCCAGTAAAGGACTTCAAGCCCTTTGAAGCTGCTATTCAAATCTATATAATGAATTTACTCTAGAATACAAACACCAAGAGATTATATATATTTTCTGTTTTGACAAACTAATAATACCAATCAAGTATTGTGATAGGATTTTGAGGTACAATAATGTTGGCCACCTCAGTGTTTCCATGAATATTCTGATTTTTTTTTCTCTGCATTTTGGATAACTGTAATTGGCAGTCATATGAACTTTAAGGGAATTACATATAGTAGGCTAAATAAAGCTTTGGCTCTTTGATATGAAGAGACTACTTTCAAAGGGTTTAGAACACTGAAGAGGAACTGTGTATATGACTTGAGATAAACATTTTTTTTTTCTGTGAGAAATATATAAAGCCAAACTGGTTGCCATGGAAATGATTATGATGTCACAGAGGATGATGACTTCTTGTAATCCATAGAAGCAGATGTGCTGGTAAGAAATAAAGATCTTGTTTCCATACAAATGTTCTCGAAATAAAACACAAAAGAAAAAAAAATACCCAGAGCACATAATGCAAAGAAAAAGAATTGCTTTTAAATAGAATGTTTCACAAAGTTTTCCATAAAGCCTCAGCTGCTCCTCAAAGCAGAACTAGCTTAAACATGGATAGCAGACGTGAAATTACAGTACTCACAAAATTAGTATTCAGGCTGCATGATCTTTCCTTTCAAAGGCTTCAAGCGTACTTTATGCATGCACAATTATAGAGCCAGGTAATGAGAGATTCTGATTTTCTCCTATTGTTGTTATTGTACTTAGCTAGATAAGTCTCGATACAATTTCCTTTGTTAAAAAATAAGTCCAAGCAATAATTTATTAATTTTGTTGAAAAAGATCCTTTGGCTCTTATTTTAAGACACATTTGATAATTTTTCTAAGCCACACATTATTCTGTTCATGGAGATTGTTAGCAATAGATCAACTTTTAGTCAAGAATCAAAACTCACTGACAATAATCTGCAAACCACAGTCATTTTTATGGTCTTATTATTTCATATCACAATTAATTTCATTTCAATTATTAGAGATTTTTAAAAAGGATTTTCAAAGTTTATGACTATGACCTCCTGAAATGCATAGATATGATAAACAATATATCAAATGAATGAGTTGTGTCAGGATATATTGCAATACTTTCATTTCATCACTTCAAATTTAAATCTATACCTTAATAGTCAGTGATCTCTTCCTCAGTTAATTCATCAGATTCTCAAATATCTTACACAGTAACTTCAAATATTTAATAACATTAATCACAGAATATAAAAATGGATAATAAAGCTTTCTCTGTAATGAAACAAAAAACTTCCATCCAACTTACAATATTCATTTGTAAAAAAAAATTAAAGTTTATGTGTAACTAAACGAGTGAAATGAACTTGAGTAGTAAGGAATTCTGACAATTCCTAAAATATACAGCTTATCTTGAAGTCTAGCACAGACTACAATATTTCAACCCAAAACTTTAAAGATTAACACTGAGTATTAAGCTTGAAAACTATATTACTATTGAGTATGATGGTTTTAAAAATTGTACTTTACTTTCAATCTAATGTCCATAGTAATAATGAATGCCCAATAGTGGAGAAAACACAGACAGAAATAAAAACCAAAATAAACACAGAGAGGTAAAAAAACAAAACACAACACACCAAAAAAAAAAAAACCCCAACAAACAAAACACCAAAAAAACCAACAACCTAACACCTCAACACGTCCCATAGCCCGAGTTAAAAGAAATTGAGAATAAGGAACAGGTGTTTCTGAAAGCTAGACTTTAATCCTAGTTTTAGTCTGTGACCATATCAAAGTCATATACTATTTTAAGATGTAAGCTAGCTTTTAAAAAGTACATAACATGAATATAGTAAAATGGACACCAGCATTTGAGGTGTACACTGAGAAATTAAAAACAATGATCTAACTTGAGGGGAAAAAAGATCTAAAAGCACTTCTGAGACAAGCTTTTTATACTTAAAAGATTTAAGATACACTAAAGAGATGTTTATTTAATCTCAATCAAGGGCAAGGACAGCTTTGTTGATTTAGCCAAAATGCAAAGGCTTAATGAGAAATAGCATAAATATTTGAATATAGAAAAAGAAAATTGCATTAAAAGTACTTTTTAATGAGTGAATGACCAGACAGTGTTAGAGTGTTTTATAGTAGTTTATTGACAAAGAATACCATTTCTATAATTTTTATTAACAAAAATTGCACCAAATCTATGTGAATAATTTTATTAAGTGATAGGAACATTACCAATAAGAATGATCCACCCCTCTCTCTAAAATTGTTCAATAAGTGGGTGAAATTAGATACATATGCATGAAAATATACATTTTATTTTAAATGATAGCAAGGTGTTATAAATAAGTTACCCTAAAAGGAAATACTTGTTATTGTTTGGTGTCACAGAGATGACTCAAAGCAACCCCATGACCGGGTTAGTGTGTATTTATAATGTATAGCGTCAGTATAGTCTGGGGGCAGAAATACAAAATGTGGAATAAGGATTCAAAAGAATGAAAAGTGGCTTAAAAATAAGTGGCAATGTGTTGTCTTTTCAGGAACATTTGTTTTCCTCTAGAATCTGTGTGTCTTTTAATTGAATGTTATTTGCAAATGCTTAAGCCAATATTTTTCTTTTGAAAACTCCCAAGGAGGACAACAAACTGAGAAGGTTTTAGGGCTTAGAGAGACAACTTTGTTTGCAAATTGTCTTAAACCCTAAACCCTAGAGGAGCGTGGACTGATCTAGCCAATTGTTTGTGTGGGAAGTTTTTCTAGGCAATGAGCATGGTGCTTAATTGATAGAAGGAAATTCTGACTGAGGCCTGTTTTATTATGATGACCACATTGGAAGAGCAAGCATGAGAAGTGGATATCCTGAAGATATGATAGAGATCGTATGTGTGGATATTTTAACAAATTACCAATCTGATATTTAGGAGTCATGTAGTTAATGCAGAACCTATCATGCTGTTAAACAAAAGGGTAAAGATCTGAATCCACGAGCTGCTGTATTAGACGAAGATGGACGATCTCCTCATAGAAATAGTTCCAGCCTTTGGAATCAATGAAGGCTCTCTACAAGTTGGAACTGACTTGACAATAGTGGATTTGGGTTTTGTTTCTGTAGGTGAGTGCATAAGACGATAGGCTGTCAGCAGAAAGGTTAGGAGTTTGAATCTCCCAGCACCTCTGTGGGAGAAAATGAGGCAGTCTCCACCAGTTATTATTTACAACCTTGGGAACCTTAAAGGAGGGACACCACGAGTTGGAATTGACTCTACAGCAATGAGTTATCTGATAACTGGAAAAAATAGAAAAATATTAGTAATGAAAAAAGCACACAAATAAGGTACAAAGCAATGGTCAGCTTTATACCACTACTCACTTAATAATACTTACAAAAAACCTAGGGGGACTGTCTACTTATTTAATGCATTAAAGAAATATACATGTAGTCCTTACAAAGGATCAGGCATTGTTTTCAGCCTTGTTTGAGATTATAAATGTTAACATATTTAATTATTAGCTATACCTACCATTGCCTTTTTTACAGACATGGAAACTGAGGCACAAAGATTAATCAAAACTAGATTAAGTGACCAAGTCAATTCTGACTCATAGCAACCCTACAAAATACAATAGGAGCTCGGGCAGCCTAGTGGTAAGAAAGTGCACTCCATTTCCAAAGGCAAGGTTCAAATCCACCAGCAGCTCTCTGACAGAAAGATGAGCAAGCTCTTTCCTTGTGATTAACTGCCCTAAAAGCCCAGTTGGAGGATCAGCTATGAGTTGGTTCCAACTTGAGAGCTCACAGCAACAATGAGGCTATCTTCAGGAAACAAACTGTCACACCTTTCTCCCATGGTAGGCTTGAACTAACCACCTTTCAGTTTGTGGTCTTGCGCTTTTAACCGCTTTGGCACCAAGATTCCAAGACACAGATAGAATAGATATCTGCCCAACTGGTGGTATAGCTAGTAGGTAATTGTGATGCTAAAACAAATACGGTGCCTCTTTGGCAGTTCAAATCTTGTCAGTTGCTCTGAGGAAGAAAGACGGAAAATTAAGTCTCATGCCATTTTACAGCTTTGGAAACCCAACGGATGATCAACTATGAAGCAGTTCTGATTTTAGAAATGAGTTACTTGACAGTAACTGATAAAGTTGTAACTGACCATTGTCCTTATAGAGTGAAAGCTCTTAACCACTGCATAACTGGTGAGTCTTGTATTCTCTGGAACAAACTCTTCTTGCTGTATTGAGTTGGGACGTGTTTATTTGGACTGGTGATTATATAGATTTTTCTCTCTCTCTGCTTGGTGACAAAGAGATCAGAAATACAATTTGTATTTCATGATGATTCCCCCCCCCCTTCTCTTTTGCTTCTTTGTTTCATAGATATACACTCATTTTATTCTTTGGATGTACTATGAATTTAAACAAAGTTAGTTTAGGAAGAATTAGGAAATCAGTTAACAACCAAATCAGGCTTGAACAAAGTTTGGTGTTGTTTGCCAATTTAGAAATCAAAGAATAAAAAGACATTAGACCTGGGTACTATCCATCACTTAAAGGCAAACTGGAAGTGATCTGAGACTGGTGACGTTAACTTCTTTTGGTTTTTTCCAAATAACTATATTTTTGTTTTTTTCTTTTGTACAAGAATTCAGGATTGTCATGTAATAACTTTACACAATGGGATAAATTTCTGCTCTTCTCCTCTGTGACACTGTCAGGCCACACGTTCAGGCTCTCATCCCCAACATGATTTTCTGATAAATATATTACTACAGTTTGACCTGAATATTGTTGTTGTTGTTGTTATGTGCCGTTGAGTCATTTGTGACTCATAGCGACCCTACCTAAAATAGCCCTAAACCCTGCTCTATCCTGTGCCAATTGCACTGCCTCTGACACCCCCATCCCAATTACCCCAGTCACTGAATCAATCCATCTCATAGAGGGTCTTCCCCTCTTGCGCCATCCCTCCACCCTCCCAAGCATGATGTCCCTCTCCAAGGACCTGTCCCTCCTTGCAACATGCCCAAAGTATGTCAGAAGAAGCCCCAAAATCCTGGCCTCCAAGGAGTAACTTGGTTTAACCCTCACCAAGACAGACCTATTTGTTTTCTTGGCAGCCCGTAGTATGTTCAGGACTCTTCTCCATCACTACAACTCAAAAGCATCAATTCTCCTTCTCTCCTCCCTAGTCATTGTCCAACTCTCTGATGCATAACAAGTGATTGCAAAGACCATGGCCTTTATCAGGCGCACCTTAAGTCTCCAGAGAGATACCGTTGCTCTTGAGTACTTTAGAGAGGTCCTTAACAGCAGACTTTCCCATCGCAATATGTTTTTTAATTTCCTGACTGCTGGTGCCAAGAGTGTTGACCGTGGAGCCGAGCAAACTGAAGCTGTGAACAATCTCAATCTCTTCACCATCCATCCTGATGCTACCAATTGGTCCAGTGGTGAGAATCTTAGATACATTAAATAAATCTTGTCTCTGGGAAAAATCACATTTCAATATGCAAACTTTTATTGATATAGTACAGAAATGGAGAAAACAAAAGTAGGCATAAGGCCTAATTATGACTTCTGGATGGCGATTTTTAGCTACTCTCCTATTGTAAATGAATGTTTAAAAGAGTCTTAATAAGAAGATTTGAATATTAGGTGCACTCGTGACCACCTTACCCCACACACTGTACATGTCTTGTGACAATCTGGGAAATAAAAGTTGCAGCCCTCAAAAAATTGTTAAGTCATTAAAAAAAAAAGGGAACAATTAGACCTTAACTTCTTTTAATATCTAACACCACACACCTCTAACTGAACTTGATTTAAGAAACAAACCAAAACAAGGAACATTCTCACAGAGCATTAGGAGAACCATTGGTCACTATATCAAATGTATGCAGTAAAGATGAAGATGATGGTGTCCTCCTGACTTTAACACCCTAGTAAACTATCAGGTCCTTTGGGTGCTGAACAGAAATGGTTCCATGCTTAAGAGAATGAAAGATTATGATTCAAGATGACTTGTCTCTATCTAGCCTGAGTTCTGCCACTGTCTAGTTCAAGTTGAGAAATCATTTAAATTCTATGGGCTATTACATGATTAGAACTCAATTTTCTGACATAATTTCAGTTTTCCTTCATGCTGGACACATTGATCACTGTTTCATAATCCCTTCCTTTTACATATGAAGAGAGACAAACCAGGTAAGTGAAGTAAACCAGTTGGAATAAATTCATTAATGGCAGAGCCAAGAGTAGAACAAGATATCTGTTCTAATTCTAAACAAACAAACAATGGAATTTTGTTTAATAAGAATCAAAGACTACAGACATTGAGTATCCTCAGTTCCAAAATTCATCTTATCCTCCTTTCTCTCATTTTAATGACTGGTATTCTAAAATTGTTCATTTTCATAGGTCATTTCAATTTACATTTATTCTGTGTGATGTATGTATCAAAAAACTGTAATACTGTTTCCTGTGTTTTTAACAGTTACATGAAAAACTAATACAGGAACTTTTTCATAGCTGATTTTTTCAATCAACATGCTTTTTAGATACTGATACATTTTCACTTATTCAATGCTGTTGGGCCAATTCTAACTCACAGTGTCTGATCGTTCATTAGGTTTCCAAGGCTATAAATATTAACCAGAGCTGACTGTCTATCCTTTCCTACAGAACATCTAGTGGATTTGAGTCAAATATTGTACTGCCTATCCAAAGACAGGCAGTTCAAATCCACCAGCTGCTCTCTGGAAGAAAGATGGGCAATTTCTGCTTATTCGATTTGCAGCCTCTGAAAACTCATTGGAGCGTCAGGTACAAGTCAGTTCTGACTAAGTGGCAATGAGTGAGAGACTGTGTGAATGATGTATTTATATGTAATTGCTTAGAAGTCCTGGTGGTGTAATTAGTAGTCATGTATCTCTGGCAGTTCAAATCCGTTGTTGACTCAACTACACTTACCAATAATACTCACTAAATAAAACATGCAACCTATTAATATGTTGCAATCTGACACTTGAAAAACACTTTCAGAAGGGATTTTTAAAAAAAAATTTCTACATTCTTCCAACACGCTAATTTTTCTAGAGTTTAAAGACTTAGAATGTTTGCAAACAAACACATGGATTGTGTAAGTGCAGAAAACATGTTTGTTAATTTTGTGGTTAATTTTTCTTACTATGAGGTCATGCTAAAAAACAGTGTATAAATATTTTTAAGTAAATTGAGTAATTTTAAATTGGTGCTCTACTTCAGTACTTTAAAGATTTCCATGGACAGTATATTTGTAAATTGAAATGAATACATTTATAAAGTCAATAGATGGCATCCCTTTTAACTTCTATTTCTTTGTCATAGAGTTTGAAGAATTCCCATAGGTGAGAAGAATGGCTCTGACTACATTTCCATAAGCTATATTGACAAACTTTATGCTTCAGTTGCATTCCAGTATATTATTTGAAGTATATTGATTTGAACAAAAGTCAAATTACCTCATTGACTAAATTTCTCCTATGTAGATACTGTCGTGAGGATTTCTGTTTCATGGAAGTAGGATCAGTTATTTTTATTTTTTAAAATTATTCAATTCTAGCAGATTTCTTTATTATGTTCCTTTTTAAGGGTACCTTTTAACTCTTCTAGTGGCCAGGGACTGAAGAATATTTTACTCTGAGCAAGGTTAGTCATGTTCACTTGGTTTTCTAGCAAAGTCACTGGCCTAAGAATCCCAATTATTTCATCACCAGGTCTAGTGTACAATAGTTGGCAAAATCTAATGACTTCGATGAATAAACCAAAGTCTTCATATGATACAGAGACCTTGAGTTGCCTTGTTTTCTTACCCTAATTTTGAAGGAAGTGATGGAATTGAGTTGGCAGAAAGAAAGTTGAACGTGCCAAGGTAAGGAAGAAAGAATTCAAAACAGAAATAAACGGGGAAGCAAGTACTAGAAGGCTGGCATCCTAGTTAAGAATCACAATATGGCAAAGACCTGCAGACACGTGGACTCTAGTGGATGTTTATAAAAGCCCCATACTTGAATAATTATTTTAATGCAAACTGACCACAAAAGAATATTACCAGTACTAATAGACGTATGTAGGGAGTTCTTAGGTGGTCAAGAGTGGCACTGACAACACAGCAGTGGGTAGAATTTGCCAGCTTCTCAATGGAAAAAAGATGCGCAATCTCCTTTCATGCAATGTACTGCCTCTAAAAACCTGCTAGAGAGTCGTCAGCTATGAGTCGGTTCTGACTCAAGATGACCCAACAGCAACAATAGATGTTTTTAACTTATGAATGTTTGGCTATTTGACTATGGAGTGATGGAGTCAGAAAGATGGTATGGAAATAGAAATGGAAGATGGTAGAGCCAGTTGACGTCCATTCCTCTTTTCCACTCTCTCACTTTCATCACTATAAGCTACCCCCTCTACCTGACTCACTATTCAATTATTCTATCTCTTCCAAATCCTTCTTACTATGCCACCTGGAACTTCTCCCCTAAGTAAAAACAAAAAAAAATAAACTCTATATTCAGCCAGGAAATTAAAAGATGTATTGCCATGGCAAAGTCTGCTGTTAGGGACCTCTCTAAAGTACTCAAGAGCAACAGTGTGTCTCTGGAGACTAAGGTGCATCTGGTACAGGCCAGGGTCTTCGCAATCACTTGTTATGTGTCAGAGAGCTGGACAATGACCAGGGAGGACAGAAGGAGAATTGATGCTTTTGAGCTTTGGTGTTGGAGAAGAGTGCTGAGGTGTCAGGCACTGCTAAGAAAACATAAATTCATCCTGGAGAGGGTTAAACTGGGCTGCTCCTTGGAGACAAGGATTCTGAGGCTTCGTCTGACATACTTTGGTCATGTTGTAAGGAGGAATTGATCCTTGGAGAGGGACATCATGCTTGGGAGAGTGGAAGGCAGGTGCAGGAGGGGAAGGCCCTCTGGGAGGTGGATTGATTCTGTGACTGGGGCAATCGGGATGAGTGTGTCGGAGACAGTCGCAAGCGACTCGATGGCACATAACAACAACAACATATTCATTTATTCTATCTCT
>NW_006399856.1:7339830-7352908 GCF_000299155.1 Elephantulus edwardii
ATATATATATCATGTATTCCAATATCTATCTATCTATCTATCTATCTATCTATCTATCTATCTATCTATCTATCTATCTATCTATCTAACGGAAGCAGGAGTGGCATCCACTTCCTAAACAGCATGCCTCTGAAAACTATGAACTTTGATAAATGTCAATAGCTGTAGAGGGGTTTCAGGCCTTTTGTTCATAGGGTTACTATGAGTCATGCTAGACTCGAAGGCAGCAACAACACGTAAACCCACCACACACCCTCCTACCTCTTAAAAAAAGAGAATAAGAAAAAGCGGGGGGGAGCCAACCTTTATTTTCTAAAAAAAAAAAAAGGAAGTCTTCTTAAGGCCACTATTCTCCCTCTAACTTAGAGTATCTCTTTGAATTAAATTAAGACGTGATTAAAAGGAGCAGCACACAGTTTCCACATCAGCTACTCCACTGTGGTTGGGGGATGTAGAGGGAGAAGGTGTGAAAGCCCTAGATTGCAAAGATTAAACCTACTTAAGAAACTCCCTTCCCTTTTGTCAATTCTTAACTTTCATTAGGTTTCCAAGGCTGTAAACTTTATGGGAGGAGACTGCCTCATCTTCAGTCCATGGAGGAGCTGGAGGATTTGAACTACTAACCTTTTGTTTAGCAGCTCAACACATAACACATGTAAAAGGTCTCCTTTTACAGCATGGAAAATGATGTTAGGATAGTTCTACTCTGTCCTATATTTACTGTTGTCACTTTCAGAATAACACAAGTAAAACATAAATTTCTAGGAGGCTTATTCTTTTCTATTTTTTTACTAGTCTTATTACTTGATTTACTTTATCAGGTTTCTGAAAACACCCCTCCTTCTCTGAAGATTTCACCACCTAATTCAATATCTTCACTTCCCCAAGATCCGTTACCAGTTGGTTATATTATCACTTTTCTCATAATCAAACCTTTATTGCCATGAGCATACAAAATCTGGATATGGAATAATGAAGAACAGAGAGTTGATGCCCTTGAATTATGGTCTTGGTGAAGAGTAAACAAATTTTTGTTGGAAGAAATACAGTTCATATGGTCTTTGGAAGTGAGTACATTCTCACTTTGTCTCTTGGGCTTTGGACATGTTATTAGGAGGGACTGATATCGTACTAGATGGAGGATCAGAGAAAATGAGGAAGAGCTTTAAGGAGATAGACCCCAAAAGTGTCTGCAAACAATGGGCTCCAGCACAGCAACCATTGTGAGGATGGCACAGGACACAACAGCATGGAACAGGACTGGCCACACCTACCTACGGTGCCCATGATTTCTCCTTATCCATTCTGGAGTTTGCTACTTTGTTCTTCCTCTAGAATAACAAATTCATGTTCACAATCATATTTTTTTTTATTTCTCACTCGTAACTCTAAAAAGTTTTCAATCTTTCTGTCCATAGGCTTGCTTTACGTATATCTCTACTTATTCCTGTAAGTGCCCTACCTATTTCACTGCTGTCAATTCCAACCCACAGTAACTCACCATAGGTTTCTGAGGCTATACAATTTACATGGGAAAAAGATTGTCCATCTTTATCCTGAAGAGCAACTTGTGGATTCAAACTGCTGACCTTTCTATCATAAATCATTAACTTACTCAATGACCTATGACTTCAATTAGTTTGTCATTGAAATCTACATGTTTGATTCACCCTTTTGCAGCAATTTATCCAAGAAAGTCTCTGCACTAGATCCATCTAACAATTCATTCCTCTTAGAATTATACCTGGGCTGTAATTCCAGTTAAGTTATACATAGAGTATAATAATAGAATAATTTGGTGTCACCAATCACCACAGTTAAGGAGCTGTGGTGGTTTAGTGGTAAGAAGTTGTATTGCCAACCTGAAGTCACGCGGTTCAAATCTACCAGCTGCTCCATGAAAGAAAGATGGGCAATCTCTCACCACGCAATTTCTTGCCTCTGAAAACCTGCTGGAGAGTCAGGTGTGAGTTGGTTCTGGTTTTGACTCAGTGGTTGTTGCTATTGTTCTGTGCTATTAAGTTGCCTGTTATTCGTAGCAACCCTATGTCCAACAGCTGAAGCCTGCCCTGTCATCAGTGAGTCTCACTGGCTCTGACACACTTACCCCCATTGCCCCACTTTCTGTACCAATTCATCTCATCCAGGCTCTTCCTTTCCTGCACTGTCCCTTCATCCACTTTGAGTTGGTTTTTGTGTATGGTGTGAGGTGTGAGTCTTGTTTGAGTTTTCTGCAGATGGTTTTCCAATTTTGCCACCATCATTTGTTAAAAAGGCTGTCATTTCCCCACTTAACTGTTTTCATCTCTTTGTAAAAAATCAGTTGACCATAGATAAATGGGCTGATTTCTGGATTCTCTATTCCACTATCTATGTGGCTGTCATTGTACCAGTACCATGTTGTCTTGACCACCATAGCAGCGTAGGAGGATTTGAAATCAGGGAGTGAGATGCCTCCTACCTTGTTTCTCTTTTTAAGGAGTAAGGAATAAGCTTTGCTTATTCAGGGTCTCTTTCCATTCCAAAGGAACTGTCCCTTCACCCTTCAGAGCATGATGTCCTTCTCCAAGGACCGGTCCCTCCAGGCCCAAAGTATGTGAGACCGAGCTTCAAAATCCTAGTCTCCAAGGAGAAATTTGGTTTCACCATCTCCAAGACTGACCTATTTGTTTTCTTGGAGGTCCATGGTATGCTCAAGACTCTTCTCCAGCACCACAACTCAAAGACTCAATGGTACACACCAATAACATGCTCAACTGGATTTCTACTCTTAATTTTCCCCTATATTTTTAGTTAGCCTCTTCATAGCAACTATCTCAAGACTATTCCACTCAAACTTTTAATTTCATTAGTCTTTAACTCCTACCTATCATTGAAATCTTCACTGCTTACTCAAAGGCAAAGCAACTCCGACTGTCTGGATCCACCAGTGATTTCCTGGGTGAAAGATGGGCAATCTCCTTTTGCTGCAATTAACTTTCCTGATGGAAAGTTGCAGTGAATTTGAACCAACTCAAAGGCAATCTGTTGAGCACAACACATTTTTCAACTTTCCATCTGAACAAATGCACTCATCATTGCTTATATGCAAGAGGTGACTCTCCTCTTACACTCAACATTGCTTAGCTACCAGATGTGTCTCTTGTCTCCAAAACTATGCTCTGACCTGAACTCATTGCTTTTGAGTCATAGCCAACTCTCCAGGCAGTTTCCAAGACTATAAATCACATGGGAGGAAACTGCCCATCTTTCTTTGGTAGTGGTGCTAGAGGGCTTGAACTGCCAAAAAAGGAGCTGTCATTGACTTAATAGCTCAACTCTCCACAGAGAGGGATGACTGCTACCAGAGACCCCTCAGCTGGGCTCTAGGAAGTTTCTTCTTCCTGTGCACTCAGATCTTACTACATCATTGTGGGCAGTGTTCATTCTCTCAATTGCTATTGACACCTTCCCTACTCAACACTAAGACAAGAGGAAGTCTCATTTAAAAAAAAAACCACAAAAGTCCTAAACATTTTTCAACCCCACATCCTTTTTTAGTTACTTATCCCTGTCTCGTAACAGCCACACCTCTTGAAATGATTGCACTCTTAGTGGTTTCTCTCTCTTTTCTATTCTCTGAACAACTTCATTTTGTCTTCTGCTGCATTTATGCTTCTACTGTCAACAATCCAACCAGCATTTATCTCTTATCCTTAGATCTCTTGGTTTTCTTCTCAGGCTTTTTAATGGCTCCATTTAGATAATCTGAGATTATGAGGATGGTGCTGGATGGCACAAAAGACTGAACCTGCTGTTCACAGGGTTGCTATAAGTGGTAGTCAACTTGATGATAACAACATCTCAAAAATTCCTGCTGTATTTCACAAATCTCCTTAAATAATCTGGCTTGATTAGACTGAATGATTGTTTAGAATTTTAAAGGCAAAAGTATGAGTCTGTGGTATTATTAAGGGTCACATAACAAGTCTGTCCAGATGACAAGTCATGATATTAGTGAGCTCACTCTTCAGGGCTTGGCCTTTAGCCTTGTATGGTGACTTAAATTCAAGCTCATTGGTACCTTAATTGTTTGTAGAAAGGATAATTAACGCTGAAACGTAAAAGAAATGGCTGTATAAAATACAGAAATATTATTTATAAAGAGGACTTAATTTGCAAGTATAGTCTCATGGTGGAAGATGACACGGAATTTGAAAATATAAGTTACATTATCACTTTAAAGTGCTATAAAATCTGTATGTCGATTTATTCCTCCATCATATTATACTTCAAAACCATAGCATTTTTAAAATTAGCCAATGCTAGAATATAATTTATAAGACTTAATCTACTGAGTGGGACTTTCCAAGGTGTTAGAGGCTCACCATGACGTCAATTTGTATGCACACTTTTGAAGCATGAACTTAACTCTTAGCAGAAAAAGACACTGATGGTTAGTCTCTCCTTCATCTATCATGTCTGGAGAAAGTTCACAATGCCACACAAACCTCTACACTAAGCTAACCGTTGCTGAAACCACAAGTCATGAGACTCGGGGGTGGGGGGGGTGGATTGGTGACGTTTGACTCTACTACCTGTGCATGACCTTTCTTTGATCCTTTTCCCTCCTCTATAGCACACACCCTCTTGGAGCTTTGAAACAGGAAATGACTCCTATATTATATTGCTATAAGGCTTTTCATTCCCTAGGTTGCTCCCATCTGGCTCTAAAATGAGGAAAGGCTGAGTTCCCACATTTCCCTGCTCATTTCCGATTAGTAATAGGGAGCTCAGGTGCCATAGTCCGCCGGGAGCCTGACTTCTAACCCAGTGGATCCATCAGCATCTCTGAGCAAGAAAGACGCTCAGTCACCTCCCCTGTGATTTACAGCCCCAAACGCTTGTGGGAGGGTCAACAATGAATTGGTTTTGACTCAACAGCAAGGACTGGGTTGCATGTATTGGTAAGGTGCTTCTCTAACTTATTTAGCATATCTGGGTCTGACTGGATTTTCTGTATGGTGGTAGAATTTTGATTTCTAAAAAGTTGAGACTTTTCACACACACTAGGCATGCCATTCCATGAGTTTTTCTCAACAGTAAAAACCCCAACACTGCTGGGGGACGGGGGCTTAGCTCCCAGGCGTTTCACTTTGGATGCATTTTGCCCTCATTCTACTTTACAGCACTGCTCCTTTTTTCAGGCTGTAAAACTTAATGGGAGAAAACTGTGCATCTTTCTTCTGAAGAACTGAGGTGAGATTTGAACTGGTAGAGATGTGAAGCCTTTTAGTTAGCAGAGAGATACATTATGTATTATGCTGCCATTTAACTCTTACATCATGCACGTTTACTGTTCCTTTGATGCTACATAGCAATCTAAGTAAAACAGTGTGTAACTAGTCTCCATAAAGTCTTTGATAGACTAAAGCTCTGCAATTATCCATTATGCCTGCTTTCTTCTTTAAAGACAGAGAGAGAGAGAGAGAGAGAGAGAGAGAGACCTTAAAAGTATTAATGGATGGAAATAAAAAATTTCTGCAAATGTTCATTAAAATAAAAAAAATAGAAAAAAGAAGTATAATGTCTAACACCTTGGATAATAATAGTTTTTTTATAGCTTTTGTGTAAATGCTTTCAAAGATGACTTACTACTGCTATCACCACTCATTGTCAAGTCAGTTCTGACTCTTTGCCACTCCATTGGTTTTCTGAGGCTGTAAATCCTAATTGAAGGGTACTGCCCATCTTCCTTCCTTCTTCTGAGTCATTGGTTATTGAGTCATTGCCTGGTTAGTAACACAACATGCAATGGACTATGACACTTGGCCTCATGAAAACAAACCACTAACAAAATCAAACAGTAATCTAGAATATAACATTTAGCAACAATTTTTAAAAAAATCTGTCTTGCTAACTATAATTGAAAGGACAGGATAGTTAAAAAGTTATTCTAGATTATTGGTTTTGTCATTTGTTTGCTGAATGGTTTATCTGTTGAATGGCATTCCTTGATAGTCAACCTACTTCATGAATTACCAGGTATCATCTTTTTGGTGCCATTGTGTCCACTATGATTCACAGTGACCGTATGAACAACAGATGTGACCTTGACCTATCCTGCACCATCCTCATGATCTCTGTCATCCTCAAGCCCATGTGGCAGTCACTCTGTCAGCCTATCACATTGGAGCTCTTCCTCTTTGCTGACCCCTCTGTCTTTCCCAGCGTGATATTTATCTCAAAAGGTTTGTTCGTCCTAGAAAATATGCCCCAAGTATTGCTCAGGTATTACCTGATATTATCAAAGAAGGGCTGCGGAAGTGTCGTTGTTAGGTGCCTTTGAGTCAACTATAATTCATAGCAACCTTATAAACAACACATCTGAACCTTCCTCTCTCTCACAGTGTCCTAACCATCTCTGATGCTTGAGCCCATTGTTGCAGTCTCTGTGTCAATCCATCTTCTGGGGAATAGTCCTCTTTTTCTCTGTCCCTCCACCTTTCCCAGCACGATGCCTTTTTCCAAGGACTGGACCCTTCTACCTGTATTTCAAAAGTATGCGAGAAGAAGTTCATCAGTCTTGCCTCTAGGAAGCACCCTGGTTGCATTTCTTCCAAGACACACTTGTTTGTTCGTTTGACAATCCATTCAGTACTCTTCTCCAACACCAAAATTCAAAGGCATTAATTCTTTTGTATTTGCTCATTGTCCAGCTTTCAGATGCATAGGAAGTAACTGAGAAGACCATGACTGGAACCAAAGGCCTTTTAGTTTTTAAAATGACATTGTTGTTCCTCAGCATTTTGGAGAGATCCTTGAAAGCAGATTTTACTAATGTAACATGTCTTTTGATTTCTTGACTGCTGTGGCAATGAGTGTCCATTAGGCATCCAAGGAAGATGAAATCATTGACAATTTCAAGTTTTTCTTTATCTATTGAAACAATGCCTAATGGCATTGGGTCTACTTTTCTCGATACTAAGATGATACCCATAAAAAAAGGCTGTAGCTTTTGTTATTCTACAGCAAATGTTTCAAGTCGTCTGCACGTTCAGCAAACAAGGTTGTGCCATCTGAATAACTGAAGCTGTGGATGAGACTTCCTCCATTATACGGAAGTGTTGTTGTCCTGGACTATCGAGTTGGAACTGAACCATAGCTGACCCTCTGGCGGGTCTTCAGAGGCAGTTAATTAAACAGGAGGAGATTGTTCATCCTTCTCCCGTGGAGCAGCTGGTGACCTCAAATTATACTTTATGTACAATTGTAATTATATATGCAAAATTCACTTTATAAAATATGCCAAGGGGCTCATTCACATCCTTCCCATGAAACATTTGCAAGAGTTGATTAACGAAGGATATTTGTAATAGAACCTATGAACACAGGTATGGTTATTTTACGGAATTAGACTAGAGCTTTGGTCTCCTGCTTTTGTCTTTTGAAAACTTAATTCATGCCATAAGATAGATAAGTATGTGGCTATCTTTCCACATCTTTTATGTTTACTGAGTGCTAACCTCATACCAATCATCACTGTGCTATCATTACATGCATCGCTATCAAGTAGATAGTGGCCCTCCTTGGGGAGATCTGGAGGCCTAGTGATAAGAAGCTGTACTGCAATCCCAAAGGCACTGGGTTCAAATCCTTTAGCTGCTCCATGGAAGAAGGATGAGCAATCTCCTCTCATGTGATTTAGTTCCTCTGAAAACTTGCCTGAGAGTCGGCTCTGGGTCAGTTCTGACTTGGCAGCTCTAGCTGCAGTGATCCTCCGATGGGCTTCTGAGGCTATAAATCTTCAAGGGAAGACACTGCTCACCTTTCTTCCTTGGACGGGGTTGGTGGCTCTGAACCACTGAACTCTTGGCTAGAAGCCCAGCATACAACACAGGAAGCCTTGTATGCCACAGTACTCCTTAATCACAAGAAAACAACAGTTAAAAAGACAGATATGGTTCCTGCTCTGAGTTTAAGTTAATGGTGGTAAAAATTTTAGAAAAGGAAAATGAGAACATTTGTATACTTGACAACAATCAATGTTACTAAACTTGTGCATATGTAGAAATTTAGGGTTTATCTTTTGCTATATATTTTCATAAAACAACACATATTACATTTTAGTGTGGAGGATAATTTTTTAAGACTTCAAGTAAAATGTTGTTGTTGTTGTTATGTGCCATTGAGTCGCTTGTGACTCATAGCGACCCTATGTACAAGAGCTCTAAATGCTGTTCTATCCTGTGCCAACCTAGCCATCTCAAACGCACTTATTCCCACCTCTCCAGTCACAGAATCGATCCATCTCACCAAAGGTCTTCCTCTCCTTCGCCGCCCCTCCATTCTGCCAAACGTGATGTCCCTCTTCAAGGACCAGTCCCTCCTTGCAACATGCCCAAAATATGTCAGACGAAGCTTCAGAATCCTTGACTCCAGGGAATATTCTGGCTTCACCCTCTCCAGGACAAACCTGTTTGTTCTCCTAGTAGTCCATGGTTTATTCAATACTCATCTCCAGCACCACAGCTCAAAGGCATCAATTCTCTTTTCTGTCAACCCTAGTCACTGTCCAATTCTCTGATGCATAGCATGTAATTGCAAAGACTATAGCCTGAATCAGGTGCACCTTAGTCTTCAGTCTGACATCGTTGCTCTTCAGTACTCTTGAGAGGTCCATCACAGCTGACTTTCCCAATGCAATTCATCTCTTGATTTCCTGGCTGCTGTTACGAAGAGTGTTGACCATGGAGCCAAGTAAACGAAAACTGTTAACTATCTCAATCTCTTCACCATCCATACTGATGCTGCCAATTGGCCCAGTGGTTAGAATCTTTGTTTTCTTGATGTTGAGCTTCAGTCTATATAGGAGGCTGTAGTCCTTGATCTTCTGCAGCAAGCGCTTCAGGTCTTCCTCAGTTTCAGCAGCAGGGTTGTGTCATCTGCATAACGCAGGTTGTTGATGATTCTTCCACCAATCCTGATGCTACATTCCTCTTCGTATAGTCCAGTGTCTCAGATGATCTGTTCTGCATACAGACTGAAAAGGTATGGAGACAGAATACATCCCTGACGAACCCCCTTCTTGATTTTGAACCATGTAGTGTCTCCTTGCTCTGTTCTGACAACTGCCTCTTGGTCCGAGTATAAGTTTTGCATTAGCACAATCAAATGTTCTGGGATTCCCATTCTTCTCAGAGTCAGCCACAGGTTATTGTGATCCACACAGTCAAAAGCCTTTGCATAGTCAATGAAGCACAGATATATCTCTCTATATATAGATATATCTATCTCTATCTATATATTATCCATATTGTTTTTGGTCAAACATTCTTCTAAGTGGCATAGCACTGGTCTGTCAATTTGCCGTACAAGAGGTAACTTGTGGTTGCTGTGATGCTAAACACTGTGACACTGATGAGTCAAATGTGTTAATGGTTGCCCATGGTAGACCGTGTTGCTGGAGCTTCCTGATTAAAACAAGCTTGGAAGCAGAAGTGACATCCACTTCTGAAATGGCTTGCCTCCAGAAACTCTATGAACTTTGAGAAATGATGAAAGTTAAACAAGTGTTCAGGTATTTTGTCCATAGGGTCGACAACAGCAATATAAAATTTTAGGAGCCACTGTGTGAAACATGGATGGGCAGATGTTCTTCATAGAGCAAAAATGTAATTTTCCACCTGGATTCAGAGACTGAAGAGTATGGTATTCCTTTTCCATGACTACATTTTTAGTCACAGCTTATTACCTCTTTATGCACTTTAAAATGTGTTCAAAAGGAGAGGAAGATCATTAACCAGGTGGATTGATGTGGTAACTGCTGCAATGGGCTCTTGTGTGTCAGGAAGTGTAAAGATAGCACAGGATAGAACAGGGTTAAGATCTTTTGCTAAAAGGGTTGTTATGAGTTGTATGCGACTGGATGGCACTTAACAACAACAACAACAACAACAACAACAGGTAGTCATGGCACATACATCCTCTAAGCTCTGCAAAAATATACACTCAAGAAAAATTCTGAACAAAGTGAATGATAACAGTTTACACCGAGTTTCTTCTCACAGGGAATTCAGTCTGTCTGAAGCCTGGACTACTTGAACCTGTAGCTCTCCAGTGGATTTCAGCTCACAGGGACTCTGTAAGATATAGCAGAACGTCCCCATATTGCCTCCAAGGCTGCAAGCAGACTGTTGCATCTTTTTCTCTGGAATAGCTGGTGTGTTTGAACAATGAGTTAGTTTGAAGTGAAGAAGCTGAATGAATCATCATGCTACCAGGGATTAGGTGTTTGTATAATGTCAAGTTGGAATTGACCCTCAGGTGACCCTGTTCCCATGGCTCTTCTGAGGCAGTAACTTGGACAGGAGAATTCCCATCCTTCTCCCATGGAGCTGCTGGTGGATTTGAACCATGTGCCTTTAGGACTGCAGCATACCTCCTTACCTCTAGGCCACCAGAGCTCACAAGGGTACAGAATATAGCTCTTCATTAGATATAACACCTACTATAGTCGTGTTGATTCAGACTTATGGGAAATCTCCACTGGGTCCCAAAGGCTTGAAATCTTTACAGGGAGTGCCCATCTTTCTCCTGTGGACAGGCTTGTGGACTTGAATCACAGACCCTTGGGTTGGCAGCCCAACACACATAACACACTAAATCATGAGCTGCTAGAGGAATGAAATACAACACACACCCCCATGTCAAGATGGAAATATAATCTTGACTTCCTTGAGTTGTACACCACGATCTGCAACTGAAAAACAAGTATGACTTAGTTTAAGAAGAAGAAGAAGGAAGTTTTTTAATATGGTAATGGATTTTGAATAGGGTGATGGGGTCTTTGCTAGTCTAAAATCTGGGACCCACTGGCCCTATCCAATCTCCCCATTCTTGGGAAGACAGACGACAGAATCTAAAGTGTCTACCAGCTTTGCCACTAGAGGGAGAAAGTGTGCCTCTGGTGATCAAGGAGCCAATGAAACAGGGTGAGGACAGACTTTCAAGGGAGCTAAATTAAGCACCTATTAGCCAGTGGAAAGGACTTTGTTAAAGTGGGAGCTCTGGGGAACTGAAGAATAAATACTTAAGGCTTCATCATGGACAAGATCCTATGAAAGAATGAAACTGCTTAAAGTACCAGATCATCAGATTTCAAGCATACTTTAACAGATCTTTTCTAAATCCCTTCCTATCTGTGCATCTTAAACACATAAGGAATAGTTTTTAGGTGGTGTTCCATAGGGAGTTGTGGTAACTCTACAACTCTACACCTCTTTGATAATTGGAATCCACCACATAGTAGTATGGGCAACCTCATCCTGGTGATTTATAGTCTTGGAAATTCAATGGAAGGTCAACTATGAATTAGTTCCCACTCCATGGCAATGAGTTGGAGGTTTTTGAGTTTATGTCAATTTAGAGAAATTTTATTACCCTTTATAAACTGGGCATTTATGGATGGGTACACAGTGCCATTTTCTAATATTAAAGTGTGTGCCAGTTACTGGAATGATCAGAATGATTTGTGGACTCAGTTCTTCCAAAATATGATTTGAGGAAAATTACTAGTTGCGTAACAGGTTCAAATGGCTGCTTCCAATATACGTCATACTGACTGTACTTTCTCTAAAATCATCACAAAGTTTTTGCAAGCCTGAGTCCAACTAGTTTGCTCCCTTATGAAGATCTAGTTTGCAGTTTGGCAACAACTAATTTCTCGTAATTATGAAACGAGTCTATTGGAGCAGTTTAATGAATGTAGTGCATGGAACAATTTTTAAAAGTATTTCACTATGAAAGCTAAGCACCATAGTTTTTAAAAAGTCAGAGAGCAACCATTATAGGTAGATAACAAAGCAAATGAAATCTATTAAGAGCCATTCTTGAAAATTTCTCAGACACAGAGGAGTTAAGATAATGTAATTTTTATTTTCAATATATCACATCTTTCCTCAGCAGGAAAACAAACAAGGCAACTATTATGGGAATTTCTGACAGAAGTAGTTGGATGGTGCCTGCTTTTATTCTTTCAACAGTGATTTTGTTCACAATCTATATGTTTTCTCAGAAATGCTGCTTGCCAGTCCTGATAATTTCATGTGTTTCTAACTCCATCACCCAGACTACAGAGTTCAGTATTTCAGTTCCTTTCATTTTCCTTTCCCCTTTAATTAGAGAAGTCTCCATTCCCCTCTTTTTACAAATGTGGTCAAGAAACAAAGTAAATTCCACAATTTGTAGAAAGAATATGCATTTGGTTTTACCCAAGGTCCCCAAATTTAGAAAAACAAACCAAAAAAACCTGCGCTATGTAACAATCTGAAGACATAACATGGGCAACACTTCACACTCAGGTTCCAACTTTTTTGGACACTCATTCTTTGTTCTTACTTTGGTGGAAGTGGCACACGCCCGGCGGGTGAAAATGCAAGTACACACTCTAATTTTAAACTTGCACTGGAAAGCACTTTCAAAATAGTCAAGAGTTGAGAGCTTCATTTCAAACCTGAATTTCCTTCCCGGGTCCTTTCCCAAGAACCACCCCCCCTCCCTTCCTCTACCTTGACTCGCATCCTGATCTACTTGGGTGCAGCTTTTCTGGGACTGAACCGTATTCTGAGTTTACTGCGAAGCCCGGGTGGGTGGATCCACGCGCACACTCCGACTCGGGCCAGGACGCGAGCCCGGAGCCCCGATCCCGGTCCCCGGAGCCCCGCGCCGGGCGCTCGGGCCGCCGTCCCCTTCGCCCGGCCTCGCCACAAATCCCAGCTGGAAAGAAAACTTCACGCGTCCGAAATGAGCCTGCCTTCACCATGCCCATCCTGCCTTCCCAGGCGGCAGCAAACGTGAGATTGCTTGTGGCTCGGGACGAGTGGCCAAGGGGTCGCCGAGGCAGGCTCCTCCGCGGGTTACCTGGTCCCCTTTGGAGGCGGGGTCCACGGTCCAGGGGGAAGCCGGGAGAGGGGGGCGCCGCGGCTGGGCGCGTGGGTGGGCGCAGGGGGAGTGCGCGCGTCGCGGAGCCGCCGGGGCAGCAGCAGCAGCAGTAGTAACAGCAGCAGCCGCAGCAGCACTTGTCCTGTAATCGATTGCC
>NW_006399856.1:7353114-7418488 GCF_000299155.1 Elephantulus edwardii
CCCGGCCGGCGGGGGAGATGTGCTCGGGCTCCGCCGGATCGGTTTCTCGGGGTTTGACCAGCTGTCCCGGGCTAACCCTGCTCCTCGCTGAAGATGGAGGAAGTAAAAACAGGATTACCCTTAGCTACAGATCCACTGCCTTAGTTTCCACCACCAACTGCAGTGCACAAACACACGTTAGGCACAGGAAAGAGAGAAAGAGAGAGGACACACTAACAGTAAACACAAACAAAAGGGTGATGGGATTATTTTACTGCATGCACTGCTGAGGTAAATCTCCGCTTGGCTTTTGCGTGGTGAAGAACAGCTCTTGTTTTATTTGTCTTCTGATTCATAGATTATATATAAATATGTGTTTCTGATTTGCAAAAGGGGGGAGTGCTTTCAAAGTTAAGTGTAATTATATAGCATCTCGTTTTGCACTGTGATCAAATGACTTGTTGCTGTTAACCAGTAAGAATAATAATAATATAGATATTTTTTTTTCTCTGGGAGGGATGGATTGTGGTTATGATCAGGATAATGATTCTGTAAAGGGCGCTCAGGGAATCGGGTGGAAGATGATGTCCTCTGTCTTAATTGCTCATCCCCTTTCTCTGTTTCTGGGATGTTAATTGATTAATCAGTTCTCAGCTGTAGAACTGTCATGAATTTGGGCTTGTTTTGCTTTGTTTTAACTTGAATGCCAAGGAGACTGGGTAGCCTGGCATAAAATTGCAGCCGTCCAGATAGAATATCTGGTAGATAGAAGGTAATATCCAGATCTGTTGAGGTGGTGGTGGTTGGGGGGTGAGGAAAGACGGAAAACTCCAAACTGGTATGACACATGCAAAGAAGCAGCACTTAAATCACATTGACAGGCTCGACTATGGGCGAAAGAGATGGAATTAAGATTATTCTTATTTATCTATTTTATTATTTTTTTGCCAAGGGCCAGAAACAGTCCTGTGAAGTTGGCCTAGGTTCCTTGCTGGGTTCTGCCTGCCTGTCCCTCCCCTTTTACCTCCCCCCCCTCCCCTTTTCTTTCAGTTTTCTTGTCTTAGCTTTTGGTCGATTCTTAAGGAACCGGTGGATCAAGTTTTTTCTCTTCTTGTTAATCGCATTGCTGTAGCACCGACTGACCTCTCTCCCTCTCTCTCTTTTTTTCCTCTTTCCTGAAAGTACGTGGTGCCATTCCTGAGTGACTTTTCCTACTAGACCATCCCAAAGGGACGAGGGGGAGGGGTGGAAGGAGGAGGAGGAGAAGGGGGGTGTTCCTTCTCTCTCATTTCTTGGTTTTGTTTATCAGCCGATCTGTTTGCTGGATTTGGGCTCCGAGTGACCCACCTGTAAAGTGCTTTTGCTTCCCCCTCGCCTTGAACTCTGCAGGGGGCTTGGCTAGGAGGGGGCCCGGGAGGGAAAGAGAGAAGGGGAAAACACAAAAAACTTCTTTCTTTCTCTCTCCGTTTATCTTCAGCCCGACATTGTCACCTCCTCTTGGAGGGGTTAGAAGAAGCTGAGATCTCCCGACAGAGCTGGAAATGGTGATGAATCTTTTTTAATCAAAGGACAATTTCTTTTGTATGTACGTTTCGTTTCTCTTTCTCCTTTTCTTTTCTCTTTCTTTCCTCCTCTGAGGGTTAATAACCCTTTCATTGATGGGGCAGACTTCTTTTGCTTCTCTCCCTGACGTTTCTTTCTTTTTAGTGTGTGTGTGTGTGTGTGTGTGTGTATGTGAAATGTGTACATTTTTTTAAAGAGATAGAAACTCATTTGTAAAAGAGTCCGCAGCAATGGCTCCCCTTTTAAACTTTACAGATCCCTTTCTTTAAAGTCTTATGTAATCATAATTTGAAAGAATTAGATAACAGTACAGCAGGTTGAAATTTAAGTGCTGTGTAGTGACTGAGTTGGGAATTTGATCTGATTATTCCATAAAGAAAGAAAGAAAAGTTTTTTTTTGGGGGGGGTGGAGGGTGGTGGTAAAGAAGGGGAAGGGAGGGAGAAGGGAAGTGGTTTTGGAGACAAGAAGTGAAGCTGCCTGTTTTCCAGTAAGTAATGGAGAAATTCCAGGAGCCAGGGCTAAATATACTTGGCGATCAATACAGAAATGGCTCATTGTGAATAATTTAGCTGCTGGTGCAGTGAGAGTTTTGAAACTAAAGGCAAAAAGGACCAGGGCCAATGGAAAAAAAAAAAGGTAAAAAAAAAAAATCTTCTCAAGACATGACAATTCTTTAAACTTTTTCTTTCAAAGAATACAGTTAGATTAGTGATCTTTTCACTATGTAAAATCAAAGCTAGGGGGTGTCATCTCATGCAATTTACTTTTTGTTTCTGAGAATGAAGTTCTTGTTTTGTGTCACTGGTACATGAAAATAGTGCTACAAACTTTTTCTCCCCCTCCCCCCTGTGGATCCGTCTCCCCCCACTGCACAAAAGAAAATTTCAAAATCCGAATGTATTAAGCGGGTTTGGCATCCATACCCATCCACGATCTGGCAGGAAATGAAGGTTACATTGAACAGGTGCTTAAACAGAACTTGGGGTAGGCTAAAATGTCAATACAAGTCAGGGAGTTGGGTAACTGCTACAGAAATCTTGGAGACACACTTGGGCACTAAGTTTTTGTTTTGGTTTGGTTTTTTGTGTGTTTGTTTGCACACTAACACCCCCCCCCCCATTAGAACATGATGAACCAACTTGCAACAATTGTGAATAGAGCTATCTGTATACTAGGGAAGTCTTCAAACTGCAGTGCGATTGTGGGAACTAGTGCATGGTAAAATACTTCAATCCCAGTTCAAGTTGGCACAGTGGAGGTGTGATTCTTCCCCTCCCAATATTTTTTCTTTAAACCAAGTTAATTCTGAGTAAGAGACTCATCCCTTTCTTGCTACAACCCATCTCTGAGCACACTTATCTTTCCTATCCTATCTCCAGCAGGAATCAGATCATTTGCGGAAAGAGTTCAATGACTTGCAAATGAGCACATACAGTACACTGTAGTATGTGTCCTGGGCACAGGTTGCAGCAGCAGCAACATGGGCTAACTCCTTGGAGCTTCAAATAAGTTAAGTGTTTAATGGCAGATACTGAAAGGAATCGTGTTAAGGGTATAATCTTCTTTTGCAGCACTGCACTTTGACTATGGAAACAGAGACTGTTGATGGCTACATAACGTGTAAGTACTCATTTTCATTTCTTTCTTATTGGCAATGAAATGGCTTTGTTTTCTCTGTATTTGAGTACATGACTAGGTTTTGACCTGAATTTTGGACCCTGATTTCCTGTAATTCAAAATTTTACCTTTAAATGAGCTTGAGGCAATTAAAAAAAAAAAACCAAACAAACAAACCCAAACACCACCACAGCACAAAAACAAAATAAGAAGGAAATTCAGGAAGATATTTACTAGTTATTATATTGAGAATAATATTTAACTCAGTAGTAGCCTAGCAGATCAACATTTTCCTACTTGAATGTTGTAGAATGGACCAAGTTACATATGTGTGTACTAAAAATGGTGTGTGCTAAATATCTACTACGTTGTCACCTAGTGTTTCGGTCACATAATGGAAAAGAGAGTTAGATTCCTCAAGTTGACGTTTTCACAGCCAACTCTTCCTTTCTCACATCCAACTCTCTGAGAGCCAGCCTTTTGGAAAATGCTTATTGTAAATGCTGTATTCCTAAGGATTAAATGAACATTTAGAAGGAAACATTTTTTTCCCTCCCAACTTAAACAGAGTCCTTTAGATACCAGCTATTTCATTTCCCTTTATTTTACAGATAAGCTAATACACTTTGTTTATTTATTTTATTGTGGGCTGGCTATGGCTTTTAGTAATTTTATTGATTTACTAATTTTGTTTCTAAATGATATGTCCTTGTAGGCTCTTTTAGGGGAAAGCCTATTACATTAAAATTTCAAGGCTGTGAATGATAACGCATGTATAGAGCAAAATGAAATAATTAGACTTTATGTGACAGTGAACAGAGAGACCAAAAGCTTTTCTTTTGTGAAAGCAGGTGACAATGAGCTTTCACCTGAAAGGGAGCACTCCAATATGGCAATTGACCTCACCTCAAGCACACCCAATGGACAGCATGCCTCACCAAGTCACATGACAAGCAGTAAGTCTTCATTTTATGATCCCCCCTCCCCCCCAGTTCTCTAGTGACAGATTTGAATTTGTTGGGTCTGTGGGGTCCTCTCACACTGTGACAGAGCAACTGCTACCGATATTGCTAAAGAAAGAACAGCAGAGATTTATCCCTGTTCATCTTAGTGTCGTAAAACATGAGTCTGCTTACTAGTCTGAACTATCCCAAGGTGGGATTTGGGAGCTGGTGCTTACCTGTATCAGGTAAGAAATGTCAGGATTTGTTGGTTATTGCTTTGACATGCCAGGTTTATGTGATTGGATTTGTTGCTGGATTGAAAAAGATAGTACTTAATTTCCAGAGGCTTTTTCAGAGTTAAAAAAAAACCCCAAAAACCAACCAAAAAAACTCAAACCAAAACAACCCTGAAATTTTTATACTGTCCTAGCACAGAGCTAATCTACCAGTGGTGAAATTTCAGTGTTACCTGCATTTTTATTGGGGTTTTTTTTTCTTTTCCCCAAGTTGAACCTTATCTTTCAAACTATTGGAAATGAAGTACTGCGAGTTTATGGAACTCATTCATTTAAAGCCATTTCTCTAACATTCAAAAGCCTTTTATGTTAGGTTGTTCAGAATTGAGGAAATTTGGAAGACTATTTTTGAGTTTGTAGAAATAGACAGTTATGACTTTTTTTATAAAGGGTCATGCATTGGTGTAGTTAACATTGGTCTTGTGTACTAAATGAACAATTTATATACTTAGAGTGAAAGAAGATAAAATACTTTTATTCATTAAGAATATTGTCTGTGTTTTCTTATTATAAGGTTTTATCAGTTATAGCAAGTGCAGATGTTTTATTACTTGCACTCAAAGTAATTTGAAATCTCGTGTTTCACTTATATTTCCTGTGCATTGTATTTTTGTATGTATATATGTAACATATATAATTTATACATGACTTGTGTATAATTTTAAAAAATTCTATTTGTGTGATATAAAGGAAAGAATACATTTCTTTTTTAACAAGGATTTGATATGGATAAGAGAGTTGAATTATCAACTGAATTATGTACATATTCTTAAATTATTTCTGATTCTTTGGAGATTATAACTTTTTCAGTTGCCTTTCTTATATAGTTCTGAAAACTTAAAGTCATTATAAAGTGGCAAGGTCTCTAAATGGTAAGGACTTTTGAAGTCTTTATGAGCAAAAGTATATATATATATATAAAATATCATTGATGAAGTTGTTATGATGAATACATTCATTGACTTGAATTGATGCACGCTGGTCTTTAGTTATCAGTGAACTATGAAAATTTATTGGGAAGTTTTCTTCTTTTTAATTAGAAACAACCGCAGAAATTCCTTTACATACGGAACAGAAAAAAGCAATTAAAGTTAGTAGATGTATGTTTTGGATGAACAGTGTTTTTATCTTAAATGGATCCTTTAATATTGGTTTACTTTTCAAGATTAATTTGGCTGTCTGATGCAAGTTGTATGAGTGCTTTATAGACAGTGCAGTTTTTACACTTGAACAGACATTGTTACTGGTATTTTGGTAGACTAGGTTTCTGGTTCTAAAAGAATTTCCCCCAAAATTTATTATTAAAAAGTAAAGATATTTGCATGCAGTTTTGGTTAAATAAATATTCAGCAAATGACTTTCCAGAGTCAATCCACTGCTGTTGAATAATTTTTAACTTACACTGAACCTGAGAGGCAGAGTGCAACCACCTCCCTGTAGGGTTTGCAAGGCTGGGAGTTCTTTTTTGGGAACAGCCTGTCTATACCTTGGACGGACCAGTGGGATATGAACTGCCAACCTTTTGGTTACAAGTGAAACATTTTAAACCACCATGCCACCAGAGGTTATTTCTGAGATAAATTGTTAACTGTTAATCAGAGACTTGACCATAATTTCTAGCCACCACCAAGATATCAGCTGGAAAATTTTTAATTGATAAATTTGTTCCTTGAAAATTTGCTTTTAGACATATTCACTTCAGATCTATTTTAAATAAACAGTATAAAATATAGACATGATCAAGTTGGACAAAAAGAGCCGTGCCTTTGATAATCGAGCTTTTCTCACCCAACGACAATAAAATTATCTGGTAAAGAGTTTTTGTTTTTCTTTTAACTTAACTAGCCTGTGGCAATTCCATGTTAGTGCAGTTTTTGGCTGGGCTGCACATGTTTTCAGATTCTCTTCCAAAGGGTTGCAGGTTAAATATTTTGGCTCTCACTTCAGAGCTGTCTGTTGCATCCTTTATGCAGCCTCTATTTACAGTATCTAGGTTACCCACTTAGGTGTTAGATGGAGAAGATACCCATTTTTCCCCTCTCTTAGATCTAGGAGAATATCAGCATTTTAGATTGCCAAAGCAAATAGAGCTAGAGAGGGACTGTTGTCTGTTAATTAGAACAAGGGACTTAGAATCGGTCACTCAGGTGTTTTTCTGGGACTTGGAATAATTCTGTGTGTGCGCCCTGTCAAATCATTTGTGTCTGAGATCACCTGTTTTTCTAAATCCTTTTGTGTGCATTGTTGACTTTTTAAAGTGAAAATAGCTTATTTGATTTGTGTATATTTTCGATCTTCAAATGAACATCCTGGGTGTCTCCTGCTTTCAAATACAAAATTGCAGTTTTGGTTAAAAGTATAAAAGCCAAGAGAAAACCTTATGGTAGAAAAACCAACATAATCTCTGATAGCAGCAAGGAGAAGGTAGATGGAAAAATAAATACTCTGAGTGGGAAAAAGTTATTTTCAAATAGCTCAGAAAAGAAAATGAAAGAATTAAAAGGCTTGATTTGCATACTCCTGACATTCAGGCCCTAAGGTGTCAATCCACTGTTGGGAACCCCCTCTCTCCTCTCTCTGGCTTCAGGAAAGTGGTCAGTATTACTAGGAGGCCCTGAGCTATTTGTTTAGGTGATCTGGTGACTATTCAAAGATGAAGGGTATCTGTACAACTTGCTGCCAGCTATTGTATAAAAAATAATGACAGCAGCTATCGTTATTTGACAGCACTAGAATAGAACACGAGCAACTTGAGGAGAACTCAAAATGTTATACTGCCTGCCAGGTTTTGCTTTTAAAATTCAGCGTGTAAAGTCATCTCAAAAAGCAGAGGTATTAGTGTTCTTAACATTTTATAATGACAATTTCCTGTGTTTGAGAGTGAATTTTCATGGGGAATTCTAGACGTTTTCTTCTGGAATCAAGAACTTCTTTGATAAGAAGATCGGCATTGTTGCCAGAGATCATTAGTGTACATATTGAGTCGACTGACAATCTTCAGTGTCAGGGATGACAGTATATGCCTTGATGGCTACTGGAAATACACAGTGTTAAGTGATTTTAAAAATAGAATCTGGAAGTTGGAATCTGAGACAGACAACTCAGACAGAACAATATAAAAATAATCCATATTGTATTTTGGCCCATCAGATGAGACTGACTTTGCTCTTCCTTCTGTTTCTGGGTTTACCTCATTTCCCATTCTTGCAAAAGTTGCTTGAGTATCAGTTTCAAACTGTTCTACACCTGCCACTGACTTTTGAGACATTGTAATTAATTGTAATTTCTTATAATCTGCTGTTAGCATGGCAATAAGTGAATTTCCTTTCAGGTAGTTAAATTGTGTGAGAAGGCGTCATCTCACAAAATTTGTTTCTGCTACTTTAAAACCTTTACATGGACCAGCTGCTCAGTGAGTACTATTTATCAGTCAGTTGTGATGGCCAGGTGGCACGTATGGAATTGGGAGAAGTAGTCATTCTAGTTTTACAAGGCTTTGACCAACAATCAGGTCAAGGAATCTAGTGTATTCTTTTCAGGGTGCTTCACATTCATTTTTTCTCAGCCAGTTTCCATTTTTAGAAACTACTGAAGCAGAACTATATTATGATTTCTGGTTTTGGTTATGTGGAAATTTGAGCCTGAAGAAATCAGTTGGCTTCCAGGCTGCTTAGCAGAAGGATGAAGTTTTCAGGATTGGGACATTAAACTGTGATGTTAACTTACGGGTTAGTAAGATCACTTACCTGATGTCTCTCTATCATGGCCTTTTCTCAGAACGCCCATATTGCAACAGACTGACCATGTTTTAGTGACCAAAATGGTATCAGAGGTATAGGAAAGTGGTAGGAGGGTCGGATAGTATCAGACAACCTTGCTTAGCAGATGCACTGATGTGCTTTTTTTTTTTTTTAATTGAGCTGTTTTGCTTGGCAGCCACCCTTGGTTGAATTTCCATAGGACACACCCTAATATAACACCACATATAACACCACATGGGCTTGATGTTAAAGAAAACAACACAAAAACCAGCAAAACCACACTGTTTGGAATTGCAGTATTTTTATTTGTATAGATAGATAGATAGATGGATAGATAGATAGATAGATGGATAGATAGAGCAAATTTTAGGTTTAGTTCTTACCGTTAAATAATTTAAAAAAAAAATCTTGATTTAATGTATCAACAGTTTTCAGAGCCAAGTGTCATAACTGTGTACAAATGGGGGGAAAAAATCTCCAATGTACAAAAAAAGGAAAATGAAGAAAAGAGAAGTATATATGTACAGGGGATTAACAGCAAAGGTGCTTTATTTTTTTCCCTTTGCTCTCCTCTCTCTGTTTTAAAAGACGACTTAGAACTGAGAGCACTCAGTTTTCAGTTTCTTGCTCTCTGGGAGCTCACATTCTAGTAGAAAAGACCGCTATAGTCTAAACGGCATTACCGGTGGTGAGCGTAGTGTCCAGAAATGGGCGATGCAGACGGTGGCAGGTGGTTCTGGTTTGGGACAACTTCCCATAGGGAGCGGCTGCTTCAACTGCCACCTAGTAAATGAATAGGGCTTAAAGGAGAAGTGGAAGACTTTCTTGTGTTCCTCGTGAGCAGAGGTCAGAAATAAAGAGAAATATTTGGGGAGATACAAGCAGTTTGATATTTCAAGAGTATAAAATTGGAGTCTAGAAACTTGAGACCAGAGGTAACACTGGAGAGTTGAGCAAGACAAGATGATGGACTATTTTGTATAAGGAGAGATCTTGGATTTCATTTTCAAGGGAGCCAAAGGTTTTAGCAAAGCAGGTGACTCCAGGCTTTTGAAAGACATGGATCACACAGGCTGGTGTGTGGGGAAAGACTGTGGATGGGAATCAGGCTAGAGGCAAGGGCAATGATTGAGCAGTTAAGAGAGCTAGTGGTAGAGTGTTTAAAGGAACAGGATTCAGGTGATGTTCAACAGGGTGAATTGGAAAGGCCTGGAATAAAAAGGTTAGTAGAGGCCTGGGATGGTAACGTTAGTAGACAAGGAAGTTAACACGTTGCTGCAAGTGACGGTAATGCATCCAAAACAGTGTGTTTCTAAGCACGAAAGTGTGCTGCAACTTAAAGATGATTATCCCCAGATTATTACATGTTATGTTACTGTTGTTGTTAGGTGCTGTCAAGTACAATTTATAGCGACCCTATGAACAACAGACCTGAACCCTGACTCTATCCTGTGCCATCCTAGAGCCCACTGCTGAAGTCGCTGTATCAATATTTCTCATTAGAGGGCTTCCTCTCCTTCGCTAGCTACATGTCCAAAGTTCCACGAGTTGATATAGAATATACTGGGACAGGTGTTTAAGAAAAGGTTTCTAGTTTGCTTTATTCTTTGAAGTACCTGTAAAATTTGAGGAACAAAATAGTAATCCAGCAGATTAAAGTATGGATTTTCCTAATTTTCTGAAACTGATGTGTTTGGTTATATCCCTTCTATTTGATAAATGTTGATAGTTGTAGAGGGGCTTCAGACCTTTTCATAGAGTTGCTGTGAGTCATGCTCGACTCAAAGGCAATCAACAACAGTATTACTTTAATTGTAGTTTCAAAACTCAAACTCCTTGCTACCTACTCCTACCTGCTCATCCCCAAGCTTCCAGTTTGTTTTGGGGGGGCTGGCTGTAAATTGCACGGGAAAATATTGCCTATCCTCCCACCAAGAGCTGCCTTGTGGATAAGAACAGCCAGAGAGGGGTTGTTTTTGGACTAGTAGCAAAACTCTCTATGGACTACACCACCGGAGCCCCCTAATAGTTTTTTGTTACTGTTGTTATATACCTTTTGAGCCAGAACCCAATCCTAGCTCACCCTCCACTGGACTTTCAGAGTCACGATATCACATTTTAGTTGTTGCTGTTGTTAGGGGCTCCCAAATTGAGTACAGCTCATAGCGATCAGATATGAACTACCTCTGGACACTATCCTGTGGTACCGTCCTCATCATCTCTGACAGATTTGAGCCCATTGTTTCTGAATTCACTGTTTCAGTCTGTCTTGTTGAAGATCTTCCTCATTTTTGCTTACCCGCACCTTTCGTAGGGAGCTCTTTCCAAGCATAATGTCCTTCAGTAAAAATTCTCCCTCAGTATTTATGATCTTACTTCTCTGGTAATTTCATTAAATCAAAATTCTGTATTAAAGTATGTGAAGCAGAAACTTTTTTTTTTGTTTAAGGATGTCTCTTTATTAGTCTTAGAAATTGGATTAATTGATATGATTGACTCACTAATTTTTACAATAGATCACTTCTCTTTGAAATTTAGTGGTATATGTAATATCATAACATTTATGATTATGTTAAAAAAGAAAACAATGCTAAGGCTAATGTATGACACATACACCAGTGCCTCTGATATACTGATTTAAGTCTTTATTCAGTCACCTAGCTCTGTTGGCCTAGTGAGTAAGGATTGTGCTGCCATCCCAAAGGCAAGCAGTTTAAATCCACCAGCTGCTCTGAGGGAGAGAGATGGGAAATCTCTTCCTATTAGGTTTACAACCTTTGAATGACTGGAGGGACAGATATGCGCGCGCTCTAGTATAGGATGAGTATTTCTATGCAACTTAAAATTTGTGAGGATGTGCTTGCTAAGAAAATAGTGCTGTCTTATGCCATGTTCTATGCAAAGGCATTTTAATATTCTTTTTCAAATCCTTATAAAAACTTTGAGATCACTGTGGTGATTTGAATCTACGTGCCTCAGACAGAGAGTCGCTCTGAAGGTTCAAACCTGCTTTTAACTCCTGCAGAGAAAGGTGAGTCGCCAGCTTTCCACAGTTGATAGCCTTGGGAACCCCATGAAGGGTCAGCTATGAGTCCATTCTGACTCAACAGCAATGGCATTTTTAGTAATTCATAAATGTATTCATTAAGTCATCTTAATAAAATACTGTCTGAAAAGGAAGTTTAGGGAGCTCTCGTGGCCTAGTGACAAGAAGCTGTGCTGTAATCCCGAAAGCACGCAGGGTTCGAGGCCACCAGCTGCTCTGTGGGAAAAGGATGAGCAATCTCTTCCTAGGCAATTAACTGCCCTAGAAAACATGCCAGAGGGTCCAGACTCCATAGTACAAACGGAAGCTTTGATGGTACAATAGGTTAGTGTTCAGCTGCTAACCGGAACTTTTGGTGGTTTGAACCCACCGGCCACTGTACCCAAATGCTTCCCTTGGGAACCCTGTAGGGTAGTCCCATTCTCTCTTACACTGTAAGAGAGATAGGAGGGCCAGTGGCCGAGTGGTAAGGAGTTGTGATGGCAACTCAAAGGCAAACGGTTTGAATTCACCAGCCATTTCATGGGCAGAAGATGGGCAGCAACTCTTGTGTGATTTACTTCCCCTGAAAACCTGCTGGAGGGTCAACCATGAGTCACTTTTGACCCAGCAGTATACACACAACACAATAACATTACTTGGAAAGGGATATCATGCTTGAAAAAGCTAGAGGGTCAGTGAAAGGCAGGAACACCCCTGATGAGGCCACCTGAAATAGTGACAGCCAGAATGGGCTGAGTGTATCAGAGACGCTGAAAATGACACAGGACAGGACAAGTTTCATGTCTGTTGCTCATAGGGTCACCTTGAGTTGTACTCTGCTCAGTACTAACAGTAACAAAAACATCAACATCAGTCAGAATTGGCTTGACTGCAAAGGGTTTGGTTTTTTAATTTATTGTCTTGACATTGCTGATAGAATTTCATCTTTAAAGTGTCTGCTCTGATTACCAAAGACATCTCAGAATTCCAAGCTAATGTTACTGATGGAAAGACTTCATCTGAGATTTCCTGTACTTGGATTCAGAATTCCATTGAGAACGATTTTTCATCATTCAATAATCCATCCAGTAAACATTTATTAAGCATTTACTTTATATGATTCACTGTTGGTACTGTGGTCCAAAAAGATGTTACTGAGGTTATCTTGGGTAGAGAAATAGCTGAACTTTGAAGGTCCATATAAATTAATATTTTATGTGATAGTAATAATTCTTACAGCATTTGAAGTAAATGGGTGTGATAGACTCACGATGATTTCTATCAATTGTCATTAAATGGATTGTTTCTCCCCTTATACCCAGAGACTTCTTGAGATGTATGTAATTTTGAGGATGCAGTCTGCAACAGAGCAAAATGGGCAACCACCTGCTAAGATAGGTTCTCATCCAATAACATTTCCCAAGAAAATTTCTCTAATGTAAAATTTGGCCCTTAGCCTTGCGAGTTTCCAAATTTGACATGTCAGCATACTGAAAGTGGATTCCTATCTCAGGGTTGACTCACATTAGACAAGTTTCCAAGATTGATATTTGAAATCAGAATATCAGTTTATGTCTTTATCTTAATTAAAAACAAAATAAGCAAGTTAACCAACTAACTTGGGATCTGGATCACTCCAGTTAACTTGACCAGATAATTCTGTCCCTGTGAATTGACCTATATAGGTAATCAGTGAAGGTCATTTGGTGAGCAAGGAATCTGAACAAAGGGAGTTAGTTACATAATTCACATGCCTAATGGCATCGGACTAAGGGAGCCTAATATATTCAGCAACACAATAGAGATAACATTGCCATTCTGATCCTTAGGGTTGGAGGCCTTTGTGCAATTCCTCTTCCCCTGAATGAGGAGGAATTTAGATTCCCTAGATTTGGGACTCAAACAAAGTACCTCTGAGAGTCTTTATCCCTGTTTCCTTAACTCAGTCCTCCAGATTCTGTTTTTAGCATATTTATATATATTATCAGGATGCCACTTTTGCTTGCAAACCTGAGATCTATTAATTTTATTAATGTGATTTTACATTTGTTAAATGTTGATTTTTGTTACTTAACTCTCTGAAGAGAATCTTCTAATGTCTATATAGAATACCTCAACTATTATTGCTATAAATGGCAACTTCCATTCAAAACAGTGTTGAAAAGGTGATGTGGTCAGCCACTGGAGACATCTGAATAACCATTTTATATGAAGATGGAAAATAGCATGGCTGCCTAAGGAACTTTAAAGTATCTGAGAGTCTAGAGGCGTTTTCTGTCACTGTTATTGTTAGGTGCTAACAAGTCCATTTACTAGTCAGGTGGGAAAAAATATCATATGAGTTGCTTGACACGAGTCAGGTTGCCAGACCACAGAAGTTGAGATTATTTTTTAAAATAGCAAATAATAGTATTACAGGTTAAAGTGAACTAATATCATTGTTGTGTGCTGTCGAATCGACTAGGAGTCAGAACAACCTCGTGAACAGATAATAAAGAGGGCTATCATAATTGCTGAGTTGGAATGAAATAGTCTTTTTTATAGCATACAGCTTTTAGGGGGCCACATATTGATTACAAGGAAATTAACTAGGAATTTCCCATTATGAATCTTTGAGGATAGTGTTGCTGCTCTTAGGTTGCCATGATGTTGACTCTGATTTAGGTGGTTGTTGTTGTTAGGTGTTATCAAGTCAAGTAGGACTCCTAGAGACCCTATGAACAAAAGATCTGAACCGTGTTCTATCCTGTGCCGTCCTCACACATCCTGACACACGAGAGCGCATTGCAGCGGTCACTGTGTCAATCCACCTGGCTGTATACGACAGAACAAAGCCCTTTCCGATCTGTGCCATCTTCACCATCTTTGCTGTGCTTGTACCTCCTGTTGGAGTCACTGTGTCTCTTCGTGGGGTCGAGGGTCCTCTCTTTCATGGGCTCTCTGTTTTTCCAAGCATGGTGCCCAAAGTATATAGGACAAAGTCTCATCCCCTTTGATTCTGAACAGTAAGCTGTCTGCACTTCTTCCAAGAAAGTTTTGTCTGTTTTTTTAGCAGTCCATCAAAACTCACGCAAAACTCAAACTCATTGCTGTTAACTTGGAACAAATACATAGTGGACCCTCCAGTGGGTTTTCAGAAGTTGTAAATCTCATAAGAGGAAATGGATCCTTTTCTGCAGAGTCACTCGCTGACTTGAACCTGCAGAGAGGCCTTGGCATTTGGGTTATCAGCACCACTCCCTACCGATTACACCACCAGAGCTCCCTTTGACAGTCTATGTTGTTGTTGTTGTCATGTGCCATTGAGTCAGCTGGGACTCATAGTGACCCTGTGAACAATAGCTCTTAACATTTCTCTATCCTGAGCCAACCTCACCATTTCCAACATACTTGATCCCATTGCCCCAGTAACTGAGTAACTCCAACTCATCAAGTGCCTTCCTCTCTTGAGCTGACCCTCCACCCTTCCACACTTGCTGCCTTATTCCAAGGACCAGCTCCTCCTGTCAACATGCCTAATGTATGTGAGACAGGGTTTCAAAATCCTTGCCTTCAAGGAGCAACCTGGTTTCACCCTGTGTAGGAGAGACCTGTTCGTTTTCTTGACAGTCTATGAAATGTGCAATACTCTTCTCCTGCACCACAACTCAGAGGCATTGATTCTTCTTCTGTGATCATTAGTCATTTTCCAGCTCTCAGATGCATAGCAAGTAGTTGAGAAGACCGTGGTCTGGATCAGATGTGCCTTAGTCTCTAGACGGGTATAATTACTTTTTAGCACTCTCAAAAGGTCCTCTGCAATAGCTTTTTTTTCCAGTGCAACTCATCTTTTTGTCTTCTGACTATTGATTTCAAGGATGTTGACTGTAGATCTGAGCACGAGAAATCATTAACAACCTCTGTTTTTTTCTCCATCTCTCATGAATACTGACGATTGACTCTGTGGTGAGGATCTTTGTTTTCTTGAAGTTGAGACGCAATCCATACTGAAGGTCCTTGACCTTCTTTAGCAAATGCTTCAATTCCTTCTTCAGCTTTTAGCAAGCAAGGTTGTGCCATCTGCATAATGTAAGTTGCTTATGAGTCTTCCTACAATCCTGATGGCATACTCTTTTTCATAAAGTTCAGCCTCTGATATACTCTGTTCATAGTTTGAGAAGGTGTGGAGATCGGATCTATCCCTGCCATACTTTTTTGTTAGTATACTCAGTACTTGCTGTTCTCCCTCTACTTAATGTTCGCACCATTATTTAAAAGCATTTATATTTTTGGGTCTTCCTTACTCATTGTTATATGCCTATGAAGCTTTTGGAAAATATTATGACTTGGGGAAGGCACACCTTAGTCTTTAAAATTACATTCTTGCTCTTAGCACTCTAATGAGCTCCGTGGCAAGAGATTTCACCAATATAATATGTCACTTGATTTATTCACTGCTGCTTCCATGAGAGCGGATTTTAAATGGGTGGTAATGTAAAATAAAATTAAATCCTTGACAATTTCAGTATTTTCACCATTTATCATGATTTTGCTATTTATTCATCCCCATCGTGTTGGCTGTTGTTTACTAATTGTTTCCCTTTCTAGCCCCAGTATACTTGTATAGTAATGAGGCAATGCAAAAGCCCACACATATTTGTTGAATGCGGGAACTCTTCAACGAATAAGAATCAGAATTAGTTGTTATTAGCATATTGCGTATGTGGATTTAAATAATGTGTTTCTGACCTATTTACATAAGTTTGTAAACTTAGTTACATAGATGTTCAAACAATTCTGAAATATTAATTACTTAGGACTTTTCCTGATGGGCTGTATGCTTATTTTTTTCATGTTTTGCTCTAAAAAATGATTTTATCATCTTCAAATTAGTCCCTAAATAATAATCTCTGAAGTTCTGAAAAATTCTTAAGTTTAATAAAATTTCTTTTATACAGTTATTCTTTCAATAGAATATTAGTTAATGTGAATGTTTCCACCAGGGTTTCTTTCAGTCATCTTCATCTTTTTCATTACTACTGTTATTAAGTGCTGTCAAATCGTAGGCGACTCATAGTGACCCTATGAACAAAAGACCTGAGCGCTTGTATAACTTTCGTCCTTTCTCCAGGTTCATAGGGTTTCCAGAGACAAGCAATTTTGGAAGCCTGCTTCCAAGCTTGTTACTACTACTTCTACTAAATATCTTTAGGTAGCACAGTTAGAGTTTGCAAATTGAATTCCACATAGTTGTGGAATTTTAAAACTAGTTCTTTATCCCTTTTTTAAAACTACATTTAGTAGCTTGTATAAGATGGAATGCTTCAATTAACTTTTCTCATGCACTTCAGATATTTTGAGGAGCATATAATTAATCAGTGTAAAGTCACGTTCTAATAAATTAACATTCTAGATGTCTCCACCTTTGACATTTCTTGTCATTTCTCTCTTATTATGGAAGCTATGGTTCTCTTTGCATCGACTGTATGCAGGGATTGGTCACACTTTGAAGTGCTTGGCTACACACTGTTTTGCATCTGGGGTTGATGTAACTTTGAGAACTTGTTATTGTGTTCCAAAGAGGCATCATTTCTTCTATAACTACATTAAACTTTGTTTTCTTTCAGTTTTTATTTTCATATAGTACAAACGACTCGACGGCACATAACAATAACTGTTGTTTATAATTTTCATAATGATTCTGGTTCTGTTTTTAAAATGTATGCTTTTAAGCCTGGTAGTATTTACATTTTCAAGTATATTTCTATTCTAACTTTTGTATATTATAATTATCTAATCAAATTTAGGACTGTGTATCAACAAGCTGGCCTGAGGTAAATTGCTTTCTTTTCAACACATTGCCGCATTTTGGTAACTAGTTGTTTTGTTATGTGCTGTGGAGTCAGAACCCACACTTAGTTGACCCTCCAGCGGTTTTCAGAGACTGTAAATCACTGCAGAGGAGCTTGTCCAGCTGTCTCCCGCTGAGCAGCTTGTGGATTTGAAATGGATGGCTGTAGGTAGACAGCCTAACTTCTTGGCACTCAGGCCCCCTAAAACTCTCCCAGAGCTCTCTAAAAAGCAGTATTTGTGTAGCTGAAAGAACTCAGCATATAGATTTGTAAATATGTTGTCAAACATCCACTTATTTCTATTACCAAGGTTTCAATTATCCATATATAACTTCTGACTGATTTGGCACTTTAAGAATATAATTTTTAGATATTTCTTTAAAAATTACCCCACACATTGAAAACATTGATTTGAATATAATATTTAAAAATATTAAATAAACTTACTACTTTGATCAATGTTTGCAAAGTATTTGAAAATAGCAGATTTTTTTTTTTCACATAGACGAGAACTAGGAGAAGACATCTGAGCCATTTACTGTGAAGCTGCTGTTTTTTAAACTTTCAGAATATGAATTACACACCACCATCTGTCTCAACTCTGCCAAATTCATGACCTAATGGTAGTCTTTGGATCGAGTGTTTTTTGTTTTGGAAAATAAAACAAACAAGAAACACCTACATTCTCAGATTAACAAAAAAGAATAAATTAGCCTTATGTAAATTGCTGTCATCGTGAGAGGGCTTACTTTTTCTAAGAATATCTTTGGGTCTTTTATAAAGAATGAATTAGTATATTACTTGGTAATTAAAAAACCAAACAAATTCAATCTGCTTCACTTTTAAAGATGCAGTTATTTTGCAAGGGTGTGGATTACTGACTACCTAAGGTGCAATTTCAGGGACATCTCAGCTTCATATGTACTGAAGTAAGCAATATTTTCATACTCAAATGCTGTCGTCACACTTACTGCACACTATATGTTTGGTTTGAATAGAATACATTTATTACTTGTTATGATATAACATAATTTCCTATTGAAGTTATATTCCCTGAATTTTTTATGAAAGATATCCATTCATCATAGGTGCTGTTATACAATGAATAAAATAATGTGTGTACAAAGGATAAAATGACTTTGACAATATTAAGGGTAAACTATATAGCATATGATGTCAAAACATAGGAGGTTAATGAAATAAAATTTAGATTGTTCTGTTCTACCTTATAGATAACAATGAACTTTACTATTTTAGAAGACTCTTCATTTCTTTTTCATATTATCAGTTTAACACACTGTCAACTTTTGCTAAAATTGTATCTTAAAATTTTTTAGGAAAAACTATTTTTTAGCAAGACAAGTATGATATACTAATAGATAGGACTTGGGGAAATAAGTTGAGATATCTAAAAGGAGAGAGTACACATGTAAAATGTTGAGAATATAGAGAAGACCTAGGTCAAGAAAACAGAGTAAAATACTAATACTACTACTACTACTACTACTACTAATAGTATTAATAAAAATAATAATATGGTGAGTTCCTAAGTAAGCAGTAATCTTCAGAATCCACTCGAGTTCATAGACTTACTCCTCGAGATAGGAATAGGACAAAATGAGAAATTGAGCCTTTTCTTCTTTCAAAAAGCATGAAAATAACTCCTGAAATCTAGATTTATGAATTAATCAAGGAGTCTACCTGTTTGAATGATGAGAGGTGGGGCAGTAAGTTTAAGATGGTTTCTAATAGAAGCAAAAAGAATAAAGTATTGGGATTTTGTGGAAAGCAGTGTCTTTGTGTATCTGAGTCAGGGAGTGCTCTATGGGATAGTAGACTAGGTCAGAATACCCTGAGCCCTAAGGTTTTAGGTCTATGAAAGTTGACAGAGTGTGTTAAGCCATAGTATTAGGTACCATCAAGCTGGAAACAATTCATATTTGACCCTCACATGAGTTTTCAGAGGCTGTAGTTCGCATGGGAGGAAATTTGTCAGTGTTTCTCCTGCAGAGTGGTTGGTGGATTCAAAGTACATACCTTTGGGTAGTTAGCACAATTCCATACCATTAGGACACCACGCTCCCTAATAGTACCTAATATGGATAGTTTGATGGTATGAACCAGTTTTGTTATGGATGGCCACCTTGGAGTAATCTATGGCTTTTATTTTTTGCAAAAGTAACAGAAGAATACTCTGTATGTGAGATTGCCTAAGTATTGTAGTCCTAAGTTATTGCTTTCCTCTTCAAAATAGTAATAATATTATTATTAGTCTTCAAGTGTGTTTTTAAGACTTTAAAAAGATTTTCCTGACTTGATTTTTACCCATTGGAATGCTCCTCTAAAATTAACCTTGTAATAATACTGAAGTAGGAGTTTATCAGACTTGAGATGGTGTTTATACGCTTATATGTGCATTTATCTTTGTGTTATTCTTGAAGGAAAGATGTGCTACACCATTAATAGTATGAACAGAATCAGTCTGTATATTTAACATCCATAAGAAAATCAGCTGGTTTTTAAGTGTACTAAAAGTAGCATTTTATTTGTATGACGCTATATAGTTCAAAATGCGTTCACATCTAACAATGTGTATATTAAAATCTGAGCCCAGTGTTAATTTGAAGTCTTCAGAGGAATCTACTGCTACTAGCAGTACGTTATTAGCATTTTGTTACTAGAATATAATAATGTTATTGTGTGTCGTAAAGTCAACCACGACTCAGAGTGACCCAATGAAACATGGATCTGAATGTTATATTATCGTATTCCATTCTCACCAACTCTGACACACTTTAATCCATTGTTATAGTCATTTTGTCAGTCCATCTTGTGGGTCTTTCTCTCAGTCTGATCCTATACCTTTCCAAGCATGATGTCCTTCTGCAAACACTAGCCTCTCCTAACAACATGCCCAAAATATGTGATATGGATTTTATTACCCTTGCTCCAAGGAACAACCTAGTTTCAGTTTCTCTTAGCATACTATGGGATATTCAGTACTCCTATTCAACACCACAACTCAAAGGCATAGATATACAATACACATATTAAAAGTGTGCATTGTAGAATTGAATGCATCCCTCCTTTTCCTTCTATAATATAAAGAAGTGGGCCCTGATATTTATCAAATGATTGACCCTTGGACAGATATTTAATCTGGTGGAGCCTCTGCTTTATTTGTAAAACAAGCACATTAATATCTGTCTTGTAAATGGAGTGGTACACATTGAAATAATGTATGTAAATCCTGTAGAATGGTTTTAGGCACATGTTAAGTTAACCAGAATGATTGCTTTTATTTTATAGTTAGATAAAAAAAAGTAGAAAAATGGATTCAAATGACAACCTAGAAACAGATCCTGTGTTGCAAGGAGCAATCTTCTAAGAGGGTCATGCTTTCAGTGTGCTTATAACCAACAAAACCAGTAGTAATAAGCTCAATCCAGAGCGGTGCCTAGAGCACACGGTATCTGGATCACTGAGCAAATAATTTTACTTCTCCTTTTTTCAGAGTACTATCAAATAGTAAGACTTAAAGTCCTTATTTGGAAGGAAACATGCTTGCAGATATGAGGCAATTATTAATTCTGTTGTATTTGAATCAATTACTAAAGAAATGAAACTAAAATTACCTAATTAAAGCAAATCACAAATAAAACTGCTCTGTTTGTGAGGGGTAGAATTGAAATGATAATTATGCAGTGAGCCTGTGTTTAGATAGAGGGTGATAATTCAGAAGTGCTGGTTGCTGGCCAGGCCTGACTGCTGAGGCGAAGCTCTACCTGGCCTTGCCCTGAGAGGGAACTTAGCACCGACTTGTTGACTTGTTTACTACACATGCCATTCAGTGAATTCCCAGGACGGTTCTCAAATTCCAGGAATTTACATACCATTGTACCTTATGTCCTACATTAGAACTCATCTGTTTCTTGCATATCCAACATTCTTAGAACTATATGCACCTGCCCCAAGTAATGTCTTTTCCTTTTCTTCTTCTGTGAATAATCAAATATAAAGCTGGCTATTCTTTTTAAAAGGTTTACAGCTGAGGACATTGTAAATAGAACCTTCACAGGTCATTTGGTTAAAGGGTGAAATTTCTTAGTAAATCCCAAAGAGATCATTTAAAAATACACATTTTACTTTCCACGCCTGGAATGTAACTTTTCTTGGGTTAGGGCTACTCTTAGCACAGACCCTTTGCAGTAAGAACCCCAAGGCCAAGTGAGTGCTCCTTGCCTAAGTTGTTTCCTCTCTAAAAACTTGGAAGCCTTTATCACTGCCCATCTTGTTTTATAATTACTTGATTACTGTGTCCATCTTATCTCCCCTGTAAGAGTGGAAACTACTGCAAGTAGAAAAAACAGCTTTGTAATCTTCACAGCCTGAGGGGAGCAGATAGAGCCTGCCTTTAAAGCTGAACAGGTTTAGTTCTGGACCTTGACTGTGCTGCTTATTGCTTCCAATTTCCTGTAAAATAGGGAAATTTAGTGCTTATTTGTTGAGGGTGATATGAGAAGTAGTGTAAGAAGCTGTTCTGCAATCCCAAAGCCATGGTTCGAATCCCCCAGCTGCTCCGCAGGAGAAAGGGGGGCAGTCTCCTCCTGTGTGATTAACTGCCTCTGAAAACCTACAGGAGGGTCAACTATAGGTTGGTTCCGACTTGATGACATATAACAACAGTCACAACAACACATTTTAAATGGACTCAAGTTTGTCAGAAATGATGAGGAAACACAGGATAGGACAGTTCAGATCTATTCATCATACCACCATGAGTTATACCGACTTGAAGGTACCCAACAACACAACACAACATAATTGAAGAAATGCTGTTTTCCTTTTTCCAGGTCATATAGATGGGGACATGTCATATACATAGTAGTCATTCAATAAATTAAAGCAAACAAAAACAACCAACCATCCATCAGCTGTTTCCAATTCTTGGCAATTCCGCTTGGGTCTGTAGCTGTAAATCTTTAAGGGAAGCGATCACCCGTCTTTCTCCCTTTGAGGGATTTATAAATCCAGATTATTAACTTTAGTGAGTGGCCTGATATTTAGCACACTGTTGTCATTTGTCGGTTTGCCGTTAAGTAAGAACTAACTCATAGCTGACCCTCCAGCAGGTTTTCAGAGACAGTACATCACACAGGAGGTTTTGTAGCCAGTGGATTTGAACTGCCTATGAGATTGCAGAGCAGCGTCTTACCCCTAGGCCACCAGAGTTCCCAGGCAGCTTCAAACTGCTCAAAGATGACTTACTTAGAAGAAAAGGCTGGTGGCAGGATCCTAAACCTAAACCAAACTTAATTGCTGTCAAGTGTTTTCCAGTTTATAAGGTCCTGAAGTGCAGGGTAGAACTGCACCAGAAAATTTCAAAGATTATAATCTTTGTTAGGGAAGAAGCCCTGGCAGTGTAGCGTGTTATAGATTGCACTGCTAAAGCCTAAAGTCAGTGATTTGAATCCAGCCTCTGCAGAGGCTCAAGGATGGGCAGTTTCCTCTCTAAAGGTGAACAGCTGCAGAAAGCTGGTGGTCATTGTGAGTTGGAGTGAGCTTGACGGTGGTAGGGGTTTTTTTGACGGTGAGCATGGGGAAGGGCAGTAGTGGAGACAATCTCTGCTCTCTTTTAGGAGCAGACGTCCACATCTTTCTTTCACAGAACAGCCTTTTTGGTTGAGCCACCAGTATTTCTTTTCGCAAGTCCTAGCTTTGAAACAGTAGGGAGCAGTTTACCCTTTGCATACATGGGGTTGCCAAAAATCAGAACTGATTCCATAGCAAACTGATTTTGATTATTTTAATTTATATTTTTGTATTATTAGGAGTTAATATGTGTTGACTCTCTGATCATATATAAAGAAATTAGCCAGTCTGAGATGTTATTACTTGATTAATGTCACTGGTTTTGTCACTTCCATTATGTTATCCATGTTGAGGGCAACGGAAACTGACCCACCCACCCAGTCTTTTTGTTATTAAAATATAGTAAATACAGAACTGTTTTGAAGTAGATACTTCAAATTTAGCGCTTGTGCAGACTTTTTTATTAACTTTCTCCTTGTGTTCATTCAAGGAGAATCCTGTTTGGGGCTGAAGCTTCAAGTCTTTAAAAGCTTCATGTGGTTTCATAAATGTCCTTTCAGGCCTGTGGTACTCCAGTATACAGAGATGGATTTTGTAAATAATTGTTAAGGAGCAATCTTGAGTATATTAGTGCAAGAGCCCTTGTGGCCTACCTCATAGGTAAAAGGTTGGGCTGCTAACTGAAAGGTGAATTGTTCAAGTCTAGTAGCTGCCGTGCAGGAGAAAGAAGGCAGTTCGCTCGCTTTAAGATTTAAAGCCGTGGAACACAGATGGAAGATTGTCATGAGTTGGTATATAGTCAATGGCAGTGGTTTTTGTTTTGTTTTATATTATGTATGTTGTTATTGTTAAGAGCTCTGGTGGCATAGTGGTTAAGAAGCTGCACTACACAGGGTTCAAGTTCACCAGCTGCTCCACTGGAGAAAGATGTGCAATCTCCTCCCCTGCTACATAGCTCCAAGCCAGGATGACCTGTGTGTAACGGAATGCAACATTGCCTGATGGTCACCTGTACCATATTCATGAGTTTAGTGGGTCTGGGTCCACAGCTGCAGCTCTTGTGGGCCCATGGAGAGGGTATAGCTTCCAGGACAGTATCGGATGGCGTTCTGTTGTGAACCACCGGCAAGTATTTAAAAGTAGATTGCCATGTTTTTACTTAGCTTGAATTAATCCAGAAACTCTACCACAACTTAGTTGCCATGATTGGTTGAACTGTTATTTGAAGTACTGGTGGCATAGCCAGCAACTTCATGCACACCCCCTTCCCCCCATACACACACCCTCTGATCAGTCAGTTTAAAGAGATGAAATTCAACCAGAAATTACTTCTTAGTGTTAAGTCTGAGGTGAAGTAAGATAGGTATGGCCAGGAGCATCCAAAACTAATAGCTTTAGAGTTGCTTAACTTACTGCTGTTATTATCATTGCTATTTTAGATTAATGGAGACATCGAGTCTCTATAAACCAAGTTCTTTCAAATCATATGTTGGCTGTTTTAATAGACAAATGAACAAGAGTTGTAAGACCAATATTTTTTTAACTCCTGCAGAGTAGCTAAATCCCAAAGATCTTTCAGAATCATGGAAATCACCTAGTTTTTGTTTTTTATTCTTTGAGACTGCTGGCAAGTTTGTTTTCAATCACAATTAAGATTGTTTGCATCAGATTTTGAGGCCAGACCTTAATTTTCTTTAAATGATTATGATAATTTTCCACTTGTCCCTGATTGTTACTGTTGATGGTGCCATCCCTGCGAACAAAGTATCTGAACTCTGCCCTCTTTTACCGTCACTGTCAATCTGTTTTGTTGAGGGTCTTCCTCTCTTTCACTGACCCTCCACCTTTCCCAGGATGATGTCCCTTTCCAAATACTATCTCCTCTTAATAAAACGCCGAAAGTACATGAGAGGAAGTCTCACCATCCTTGCCTGTGGTGGTACTTCTCCAAGTCATTTCTCTTGATAGAGTTAACAGTACTTGAGATTGAGTAGTGAAAAATTTCACAGGATTTTTTTTTTAAGATTTTATTTGAACCTTTTCTCCAATATTCTTTGATAAATGTATCCCAGCAGTGTATTGAAAAGCAGTCATTATCCAGTTTTATAAACATATTTAATCATTCTTGTTGCTGTAAAAATAAGCAATTTATTTAATAGTCCAGAGGATAACAAGTCTTACTGTTTACATTTTTACATACCATCTTCTTAATAAGTAATCTCTATATTGTCCTCATTCAGCAGTTTGTTCAGTGCCATTGGTTTTCTTCTTCACAATGTTTGAACATTCTCAGTATTTCTGTTCTGGTTCTTCTGTTCTCAGAAGTTGAACCTTTTGGTATAAATGTGAGAAACATCTTCCCCTCGATATCAGAGAAAGAAATAGAGGCCTTTTCCCCATCAACTGTCATTTCAGTGGTGGCCAGTTACTTAGTGAACAAACAACATCTGGTCCTCACCTCCAAATTTCATCTATTTTTGTTGACTCATATAACCTGTTAACAACAGATGGAAATTTTACCCTGTCATCTGCTAGTAGCTCTGTCTCCATTTGCAGGTCATCTCCTTTCCATACTACCAAAGCTTGACTGACTTTCTAGCTTTTACCTTTTACTATTCTGTCCTTTGAAAATGCAGTAAATTTGATTAGCAACTTATTTATTTGGATATTTAATCAAATAAGACTCGTTGCTGTCAAGTTGGAGCTGACTCGTAGCTGACCCAAGGATTTTCCGAGATTGGAAATGGTACAGGAAGAGATGGCACATCTTTCTTCTGCCAAGTCGCTGGTGAGTTGAAACCACCAGGGAGGCACCCCTTGGGACACTACACCTTACGACCTCTGCCTTCAGATGGCTCTAGGATATGTAACAAGATTATTCAGTTTCATTTAATAATTAAAATGTGCAGAGCAATTTTTTTTTCAGCTGTTATACCCCGTGTGATTCCCTCCAAGCCTTCTCTGACACCCTTGTCAGAAATTTGTACCAACTTCTAAGAGCACTGTACCATCTTCCAAGTTGCTCTGTTGGAAATTGAACTCCGTTGGAAATTGTACGCAGTTCCAAGTAAGGCTAGCAAAGAAAAACATTGAAGTCTTTCCCGATTTGTCTCATTTCCTCCAACCTCACATCCACCTTCATTAATTCTACTTTGGACATACACCTCCTACTAAGACAATTCATACTATAGCCACTGTTAAAATTCTATCTGTGCTCCTATCATTTCCTAGACTATCAACACCTTATAAGTGTTCTTCTGTGGATCACAATTTTATGTAGAATTTTTAAAGCCAAGGCCCAATATGACAGTCCTCTGCTTTAAACATAAGGCTTTACATTTAAGTTAGAATACAATTACAATTTCTTTCCGAAGTAAAAATTTTCTCAAAGGGTGAATTCCAACCTCTCCCTCTTGCCTTTTACCCCCTGCTCAGTAAATGCCCTGTATTCCTTCTATTTTTCTTTTCTTTGGAGATGGTATGTTCATTTCTCTACTTAGAACACTCTTTATAACTTGACATGATGAAAGCCTCTTCCTTCTTTATCTCAATTCAGTAGTTGCCTTCCCAAGGCTTTTTCTGAGCAGTCTAGCTTAGATACACAAATCAAAAGATATGTTGCATTGGGAAAATGTGCTGTCAAGGACCTCTCCAAGATGTTAAGGAGCTACAGTGTCAGTTTAGAGACCAAAATGCACCTGGTTCAAGCCGTGTATTTTTAATTACTTGTTGTGCATCTGAAAGTTGGACAGTGCATAAGGATGACAGAAAAAGAAAATCTGTGCTTTTGAGTTGCAGAATTGGAGCTTAGGGAATATCCTGTGGGCTGCTAAGAAAATCCCAAATAAGTCTAGGAGAAAGTGCAACCAGAGTGCTCCTTAGAGGCAAGAATTGTGAAACTTTGTCTCACATACTAGGTTATGTTGTTAGGAGAGGCTAGTAGTTGGAGAGTGGCATCATGCCCAGAAAGGTGGAGGTTCAGTGAGAGAGAGGAAAACTTTCAATGAGGTGGATTGCTGTAACGGTGGGCTCAACTGTGTCAGAGATGATGAGGATGGCACAGGATAGGCCAGGGTTCTGATCCGTTGTTCACAAGTTAGCTATGAGTCATAGTCATCTCAATGGCACCTAATATCAGCAACTAGCTAAGGACGTCCCACTTTAAAGACTTGATAACATTATTTTATTTCATCACATTTATCAGTGCCTGAAATTATCACATTATTTGTTTGTGTCTCTCCTTTTTGACAGACCCTCAAGGAGTGATTGTGTTCCTACTCATTGTTGTAGCCAAACATCCAGAAAAGTAATATAAACAAGAAATGTGAGCTTATAGATTTGCTGAATTTTGACACTTTCTCTTCTGTAGATAGCCTGCATAACTAAATAGTGATCACAGTATTTCATACTTGAACCTTCATTCCAAAGCCTGTATTTTAAAAGCCAGGACACTGAGGCCCAAAAGTCACATGAGGCATTAGTAATAGAACACTAATTGCAATGTCTTCTTTACCTCATGTCCTCGTTCCTTCTTTTCATTCATCTATTATTCCATTTACATCAAATATTTGGCCTTTATATGCTCTACACTGTAACATCATATGAGAAGTCAACAGCTCTTATATTTTTTTGGATGAGACTTGGCAGAAGTGTTTATGATAATTGGCTTTTGAGTTATATCCTGTTGCCATCGAGTAAACTCTGACTCCTAGTGGCCTTATATGGTAGAGTAGAACTGTGTCACAGAATTTGCAAACCTGGAAATCTTTAGGGCCATAAACAGTGACATCTCTCCTTTGTAGAGTGAATTGTGGGGGCAAACTACCAACAGACTAGCAACTAAGTGCTCGGTTACTGGCCTTAAGAACTCCGATTTCACATTACATAGCCTGGGACAGTAAACCCTAGGTTGTTGTTTTGTGGTTAGGTGTCATTGTGCTGACTCTAAACTTCCCTCTGAATGAGGGATCTGAACCCTGCCCTAAACTGTGACATCCTTATCGTCGTTGCCGCACCGGAGACCATTGATACAGTCACTTTGTCAGTCCATCTCTTGGAAGGAGGTCTTGCCCACCATGACAGTTAACAGTATCAATCCATCTCATTGAAGATCTTCCTTTCTCTCACTGATCCCCCACCTTTCCAGGGATGCTGTCTCTAACAACTCTCTTAACAACATGCCCAAAGTATGTGAGACAGTTTCACCATTCTTGCCTATATGGAGCACTCTGGTTGCACCTTCCCTAAGATTTGTTTTCAGCAGTCGCTGACCCTCCACTTTTCCTGAGCATGATGTTCTTTCCCAAGGACTGGTCCCTCTTAACAACATGCCTAAAGTATGTGAGAGGAAGTTTCTCTCTTAGGAGCATCCTGGTTATCCTTTCTCCAAGACAGATTTGCTTGTTCTCTTAGAAGTATAGGAGACAGATAGTACCCTTCTCCAACCCCACAACTCAGTCACTCAGTCATTAATTCTTCTGCCATCTTTACTCATGGTTCAGCTTTCAATCCTTACTCCAGACATGTTTAACCTCTATGCTGAGCAAATAATAGCAAGCAATTGAAAAGACTATACGTTAGATTAGGTGTACCTTCTCCTGACAGCCTTGCTTTCCAGCACTTTGGAGAGAGCCCTGACAGCAGACTTTCTCAATGTAACATGGATTTTGATTTCCTGACTGCTGGTCCCAAGGTTGTTGATTGTGGATCCAAGTAAGATGAAAGCATTGACAATTTCTGTCTTTATTTCATCTACCATTTTGTTACCTATTCCCCTGGTGGGGAAGATTTTTATTTTCTTGGCTGGCTCTAGCAGGACGACAGTTTCTTCGTCTAGATATATGGTACTCATGAGTGCAATTAAGTGTTCTATGATTCTCTTTATTCTCTACGTTAGCCACAAGTAGTTACGGTCTATTCAGTCAAATGCCTTTGCATAGTTGATGAATCACATGTATACATCTATCTGGTACTTTCTCCTTTCCATCAGGATAAATCTGACATCAGCAATGACATCTCCACTTCTACAACCTCTTCTGAGTCCAACCTGAATTTCTGGCAGTTCTCTGTTGATGTACTTTTCTAGCTTGTTTTTGAAACTCTGCTTGATTGCTATATTCAGTTGCTCTTCAACAGAATAGTTGGGTGACCTTGGGAAGGTTCCTTGGACTACCTAAATATAGTTCTTAAGGAGCCAAATGTGTATAATAATACCTTTGGCATAAAGTTGTAAATATGAAATGCAATAATTTGCATAAAGTACTTGGCTCCTTGTCATAATTGGCTGTTTGTAGACTGTAAACCTTTGCATATGGCTTTTCTTCTTGGTAAATATGCTTCCCAAGGTTTGAAAATGAAGTACTATCAACTCAATCTAAAGTTGCTTCTTGTCTTCTAGAGAATACACATCTTTTCCTACTTGGTGGGTAATTTTTATATTTTCCATTTTAATTCAAAACTTAAACAAGAACCTTGTGGCATAGTCCACAGGGTGTTGGCAGTTAACCTGAAGATGACACCTTTTTGGCAGTTCAGTTTACCAGCCTCTCAGAGGAAGAAAGAGGGGCAGTCTCCTTCTGGGCAGTTTATGGCCTCTGAATACCCTGCTGGACCTTCATCTCTGGGTTGGTTCTAGCACAACAGCAATGAGATGAAAAAAATCACAGTATTTAATAAATATAATGTGTTGTTGTATAAATCTGTTTTACTTTTAATAGTAACTTTATCTTTTCTGTTTGATTTGATGTCATATCTAATCATATTTTAATTGTTACACTTGATTGTCATGGTAATTTAATAGTCTTCTAGCACTTGGGAAAAACAGTGCTTTAATAAAACAAATGTTCTTAGAAAATAATGTTTTTGCTCAGTTTTTTTCTTTAGTTCTGAAGATTTTTAGAAGCAGATTTGTTTTAATTAATTGAGGAAATTACATGTTACAATAGTTTCAGAAAAGAAAACTGATATAGGTAACAGAAAGTTTGTAATAGATGAAGTTCTAAAGAGGAACTCCAAACAGATATACTAGGGCTTCCAAATAACTCTTGTTTGGGTCCAATTAACAGCTCATTGTATTATTACATTTGCATAATGTAGAGCAAATAAAGATTTCAGAATGGGATCAACTATCTAAAAGAAATAAGAGTTACTTAAACATTGTTGTTGTATGCCATAGAGTCGGAACCAACCCATACTGCTGCAAAATATGAGAATTGGGAACTAGATTGCTCAATATTGGATCACATCATTATCTAGTGATTAAAGACTGCTAACTAGATATGATATGGCATGTGTTTCTTTTTGGAAAACAATTCTTCATTAGAAAGATGTTCTACCTGGTATTTAATATAAATACAGTTCACTAAGCATACACTTACGGCATAAAAGAGATCTAACTTTCTAGCCCAGTGGTTTTTGATGTAGATGTGGGGAGGGATTTGTGATTAAGATACCTAGTTAGAACAGCATGACAGCAGCTAATGTCCTGTCTTGTCCTTGATCCCTTTCTGCAACCTGCCAGTAAAGCTAGCTATTTGACAAGTGTAACTGCCTTACACCCATTTTGTTTACAGTTTTCCTAGCTAATGAATAAGGAAAAGCCCATGAGGACCTGATTGTTTACCTTCTAATAGCAATTCACAGGTGGTGCATGCTGTGGCTCTTACAAACCATGCCCCTATAATAGCATATGATGTAAGTAGCTGCTCACCATTCTGTGCTGTGGTTGTAGCCGGAGAAACAGAAAATTGGTCATTTCCCGGCAGATAGCAGTAAGTTTCAATTCAGTCAGACTGCTGTATGTACTGTGATAGGTTTATAATTATTACCCTAAGATTGATGGGTTTTTGGTGAGTGTAAATTTGTGCAGCCGTAATCCATTAAGAAATCAATAATCATTCCTTTCTGATGTGTAGTTTCTATTCAGTGTTATAAATGTGTATCCAGAGCTGAAACCAGTGCTTTTCTTCTTCAACTTGTACTTGACACTATTGGAAATGAAGGAATTATGATAATATCTTTTTCCTTTTATTCAGTTCTTTTTCTTTTCATGAGTTTTCATGTCCCATACTGTATGTCTCCTGAATGGACTGTGTATTTTGCTATCATTATTATTTTTAAATTTAGACTTATTTTCAATAGTGCTAGATACTGGACAAGAGAATGGCAGGATGCAAAGACGTACTGGCAGGATGCCTCCTTTTCTTTATCTCAGTTGTTTTAAAAATAATAAATTATTTATAAGCTTAAATTACTTCAGTTTTCTTTCTGCAATGTGGGCATAATTTATTACTAAGTTTACATGCTTTAAGAAGTGGTTGTTGGGTACTGTTGGGTTGGAACCAACCCATAGCTGACCCTCTGGAGGGCTTTCAGAGGAAGTTAATCACATAGAAGAAAATTGCCCATCCTCTGGATTCGAACTGCTTGCCTTCAGGATTGTAGCACAGCCTCCTGCTACTAGGCCACAAGAGTGCCCTTAGGGAAGTGGTAGATTTTTCTTGAGTAAAATAAAATTTTAACTCTAATTATATTTTTTAAAAAAACACCCCAAAACCATTAACATGTATTTATTCTCAGACCTTCTGAGCATCCTGCCAGATTCACAATACTAACCCTCCTTGCAAAAGAATGTCCATTTTAGAGAGACAGAGGGAGAAGTGATGTGAAGCAGGAAAAAGTAGGGAAAATGTTCACTCTGAACTCATCATCTATTACATAAGTTCCGAAGTGGCACCTTGGTGTTATGGCGTGATAGTGCTGGGGATGAATAGGGTGTGGGTGGTGGGGAGCTTCAACATCCAGCGGATGTGGCCAGGTTTACAAAATTCTACCATGGTCAGGACTGGAAAGCAATTTAGATGTCCTACATGAAGGTAAATTAGCACCATAATATACATTTAAAACAGAAATGTTAGTCTTCAGTTTTTTATGTTTCCAACTCATATTCTTCAAAATTAACTTACTTTAGGCATTTCCATCTCTACACACATGGAGCTTTTGTGTGTTAGGCAAGGATTCAAATCTACTAGCCATTCTACAGTACAATGATGTAGTCGTTTTCTTTTATAAAGATTTACAATCTCAGAATCTGTAGATAGTCGATAGGAATTGTAATCAAATTAAGAGCAGTGGACTTTTGCTTTACACATGTGTAAGACACACACACACACACATACACACGTGCATAAGCACACCTCAGCAACACCACCGCCAGTAAGATCTTGCAATCATTTAATGATCTTGGCTGCTGACTGAAAGGTTGGCAGTTCAAGTCCATGTGGAATTCAGTTCTTGAAAGCCCTTTGTAGCAAAGCTTTACTCTGATAGACTTGGTGTTGTTGTTGTTGTTGTTATGTGCCATCGAGTCACTTGCAACTCATAGTGACCCTATATACAACAGCCCTAAACCCTGCTCTGTCCTGTGCCAATCGCACTGCTTCCGACACACCCATCCTGATTCCCCTGTCACTGAATCAATCCATCTCATAAAGGGTCTTCCCCTCCTGTGCTGTCCCTCCACCTTCCCACGCATGATGTCCCTCTCCAAGGAACTGTCCCTCCTTACATCATGTCCAAAGTATGTCAGACAAAGCCCCAGAATCCTTGCCTCCAAGGAGCAGCCTGGTTTAACCCTCTGCAGGACGAATCTGTTTGTTTTCTTGGCAGTCCATGGTACATTCAGTAATCTTCTCCAGCACCACAGCTCAAAGGCATCAATTCTCCTTCTATCCTTCCTAGTCATTGTCCAACTCTCTGATCCAAAACAAGTGATTGCAATGACCATAGCCTGTATCGGACGTACCTTTGTCTCCAGAGTGACACCATTACTCTTCAGTACTTTGGAGAGGTCCCTAACAGCAGACTTTCCCATGGCAATATGTCTTTTAATTTCCTGACTATTGGTGCCAAGAGTGTTGACCATGGAGCCAAGCAGACTAAAGTTGTTAACAATCTCAATAGAGGTTGCATTAAATTGGAGTTAACTCAATGGCAACATTTTGTTTTGGTTTTGGTACTCTTGCACACCTTCCTGGAAAAACCTAATTGTAGATTTCTTGTGTAGAAGCTCGTGCTTTGACTATTTTGATGTGTGAATATTGACAGATTACTCTTTGAAAATGATACCATTTGCACTTACCACCTCTACTTTTAGTCCTTTTGTTGATACTTTAGCGCTGTTGTTGTTGTTAAGTGCCATTGAGTCGAAAACAACTCATAGTGACCCTGTGAAAGAGAGTCCTCAAGGCTTGGGTGTCTTTCATCCTCTCTCCATGTTCATAGGGTTTCTGGAGGCAAGCTGTTACAGAAGTGGATGCCTGCCACTCCTGGTTCCAAGCTTATTTTAATCGGGGAGATCCACGGGGAGTTCCACCCAACACTGTCCACATTGGGTAACCAACCATTAACCCATTTGACACATCAGTGTCACAGTGTTCAGCAACCACATGTTACTGCTGTACAGAAAGTGGACACATCAGGACTATACAACCTAGAGGAATGTTTGAACAAAAATAATGAAAGACAGGCCTGAAAGCCGTGGATTAAAAGTCACCCACCTTTGGCTTGTTAGCATCGCTTTCTGTTCACTGGGCCAACTAATCACTCTCTATGTTGATGTTATTGTTGTTAGGTGCTGTCGAGGCACAGGAGACTCATAGTGACCCTATCAAGGAGAGTCCTCAACGCTTGTGTGTCTTTCATCCTCTCTCCAGGTTTATAGGGTTTCTGGAGGCAAGCTATTATGGAACTTTAGCGCTACTGTTTTTTAATAAATTTTTATTAACATGATACATGAGAAATGGCCTCTAGGCATATTTGACATTTCTTAATTATGATATAATAACTTTTTATAGTTTTTGTGAGAAAATTTGTGTTTAATTTGTTTCTAAGAATATTTCTACTTTATATTTCAGTAAAAATTATAATAAAAATTATTAATAAGGAGGAAGGAAAACATATTTTAGTCAAGACCCATATTTTCAGGCAGATATATTATAGTATATTGGAAAGATACTGATGGTTTGATGTTAAATGAAAAGTTCCATATACTATAGCACTTTAGAGCCAGAGATGCAACAATTACTCTTAGCTCTGTTTCTGTTTTACTTTTTCATCTAGTTATGTCACATAAGGAACCCTTCCACTGTGCTTAATGTAGAACTTCAGTAAGTTTCAGAAGAAACAGGGGAATAATACTTAAATATGATTTGATTCACTTCACTTAAGTTGAAGTGAGGTTGAGGGCTGAGGGAGCTGCCTATATATGCAGCAGAGAATCAGATTTCCCCTTCTTCGCTATTTCGAGGGAGCTCTGGTGAGCTAGTGGTAAGGAGCTGTACACTCATCTCATACACCCTCAGTTTGCTTCCACCAGCTGCTTTCCTGGGGAAGGATGGACAGTCTCCTACAGTGTAATTAAACTCTTGAAAACCCACTGGAGGCTTACCTATGAGTCTCTTCCGGCTTGATGGTACACAGCAACAACCTATTTCAAGACTCCTGATTTTTGGACCTATCATTTGATGAGCCGCCTTCCCAGCTAAGCCTACTTCTGAGAGAAGCAAGTTGACAAGTCTTGTCATGAAACTGCTAGATAGGGACTTGTCCAAAGTTTTCCTCCCAGGGAAACTGAAATATACTTGAGAGCTGTTCCCTTGTGTGCTACATAGTGTTCACATCAACAGATTTTCACCTAAAGATATTGTGAGTGTTAAAGTTTTAGCTGAAAGCCCCTTCATCACACGCTAGTAGGGAATGAACCTATTACTAGATTGCTATCATACTGTTCAAGAGTCCTCTGGAAAATACAAGTTATTGGGATAGCCAAAGACCCAGGCTGCTTCTTTGACCCAAAGGAAATACTAGGTTTGAATAAACTCTTTCTTCTCTTTTTCCACGTGGTAGTATGAAGACTTGACTGGGACATTTTAGTTTCTTTTTTAACCTGTGTTGTTAGATGCTATTGGGGTTGACTCCAACACATCATAATGGCCCTGTGTACAACAGGAAGAAAAATCCTGCTCCATCTTTACAGTCGTTACTGTGCATAAGCCCATTTTTGCGGTCACTATGCCAGTCTGTCTCTCTGAGTTACTAATGCGCCTCTGCTGAATCTTCACTTTTCCAAGCATGATGTCCTGTCTAACCATGGGTTATTTACTGGTGCTTGGCTCCACAGTCAACACTCTCGGCACCAGTAGCCAGGAAATTAAAAGACGTATTGTGATGGGAAAGTCTGCTGTTAGGGACCTCTCCAAAGTACTGAAGAGCAATGGTGTCTCTCTGGAGACTAAGGTGCGTCTGATACAGGCCATGGTCTTTGCAAACACTTGTTATGCATCAGAGAGTTGGACAATGACCAAGGAGGATAGAAGGAGAATTGATGCCTTTGAGCTGTGGTGCTGGAGAAGAGTATTGAGGGTACCATGGACTGCTAGGAAAACAAACAGATTCATCCTGGAAAGGGTCAAACCGGGTGGCTCCTTGGAGGCAAGGATTCTGAAGCTCCGTCTAACAACTTCTTACAGCAAGACTGTGCTTGGGAGTGGTGGTCTCTACACTTTGCATCAGTGCTGATGGAAGGAAGCCCACTGTCTCATTGTTGATCACCTCTAATTCTTAGGAAGTTTTTCCTTGTATTTTGCCTGCCTCTGGAACACCATCTTTTTCCTAATACACAAACTGAATACTTAATAGTAGTTAAAATCCTCTAGTATGTATCAGTATTCATACGTTATATTTTCTTGTGGATTTCCAGAGAGTTTTGAGGAGTGATGTCAAATGCTGTGCTTAGCCTGTATGTAACTTCTTTCATCAAACTTGAAATTGTTTGGAGCAGGTCATCTAAGTGTGGCCAAAAAAGGAAGTTATTGTTGTTGTTGATTGCTTTCTAGTTGGGCATGACTCATAGCGACCCTGTGAACAAGAGTGAAGCAAAAAACCCATGTGTATTCTCAGTAACTTCTAATAATTTTAAAGCTTTGTTTGGAAATTTAAATTAAGTTCTCATTTAATGGATATTTTTTAACATAATCATCCATACTTTGAAGGCAGAAATTCCTGGGTTATATTTTCATTGTCGATGTCACACAATATTTTTACTTTGTGCACAGAAGTTGGGAGACTTAGTAAGTTCCTCTGAAGCCTGATGCTTTTGAGTTGATTACTTTGGGACTTAAAAGTGATGAAGGATATAGGGAGACATTGCAAAACTCATACAAAGGAAATGGGACCACCTTTCAGAGAATCAGTTATCTGAGGCTGTGGAAATTTTCCAGACAATTCCAGCTGATATTTCTTATGAATGATTCTTGGGGGCGGGGAATAAGATGGGGGGAAGTAGGGGTGGGGTCCCATAAAAGGGATTTGTAGGCATCTGAACTTATTCCTCTGAGGATATTAACACTATTTGAATTGGCTTATGACTTCATATTTCCCCTTTGCCTGAGTGGTAGTTTTATTGTTCCTTTACTGGATTTACTGTTGTAAGTGGCTATGGGATTGGGCTGCGGAGCATGTATTTCAGTGTACTCACCGTAGCAATCTGAATCTTTAGGATGATGATTCACTCACCTTTAACCCCAAAATTGGCTGGCTGCATATTTGTGTGAGCATCTGGGGCAGGTTAGCGGGATGAGCTGCCCCTAACTGCAAAAACATCCTAGTGTCCCAGATTATCTGTGATGGAACCTTGATGTCCGTGGGTGAGAATCTCACTGGGTAAGCCTGGCTAGATTTTTGTCAGGCATGTCTTTGCTTTACTTTAGAGAATTATCTAATTGGAAAATTTACTAGTTGAAAAGTAATTGATGTAAGTTTAAGAAATGCATTAGTCTATTTTATTATGTCACTACAGATTTGATAAGGATGCTTCTACAAGTTCACAGGGTAGTCTGTGGTTAAATAACAGCCAGTTCATTTGAGAAATAATGATGTTACACAGCATGGTTCACACAACTTCTTTAAGTGTATTAAGCCTCGAGGATGCTTGTAAAAATAGAGATTCTCAGACCCGAAGACCCAATAGTCGGATCTGGATCAAGAATTTTCCAGGGAGACCTTGGGATGGATTTGCCCCAACCTACCAGTTTGGAAACACTACCGAATAATATCCATGCAAAGAACTGGTGAGGAGAGTGGTGAGGATTGCTTTGGGAAAGACAATATAAGTTTTATTCCAAGGAAGTTGTCATTCTTCTATGTTAATATCCTCAAACAATTAACTTCCCCCTGTCTACTTGTCACCAAATGGTGGCCAGATATCATTGATCTTTATTAACTGTAGAACTTGGAGAGAAGGGCAAATTTTAGCTCTATTCCAGAAAAAAAAAAAAAAGTAAAAAGAAAGTGAAGCAACAGACTGTATTGCAGTAGATTCTATGAGTGCTGCTAACGTTAGGGCTGGAGGTGCAAGCCCATACTCCATGGGATCCTGGAAGAAAAGTTTTCCAGTTTACTGTTGAGAGATTGACCATGGCAAACTATACAACAGAACTCTGGTCTGACCCGCTGTGACCCAGGTGAGGACACAATGAGTTGGAAGAGACTCAAAAGCGACGTTTCTCTCTCTCTTACAATTGTGCTTCTCAAGGGATCTTTAATCAGTCTTTCTCTCCCCCCCCCCCCTTTTGTGTCACTACCTTTGATCGTGTTTCTTTTTCTTAGCATTCTTCTGGGTCACGTTGTTTGGAATGTCTTATAAAACTGTGTGTGCTGTTTTCACACTTCATTTTATGAGGTTGAACATTTCCTTTCTCTTCTTAGTTGTGTTCCTTGTTTACGCAAAACAGACACATGCCCCGGTTTCTGCCAGGGAACTCCTGCATCTGTTGACACTTCAGAAATAATCAGTTTAGATTTCAACAGCTGATTAGTTTTCTGTCCTAACCAAACTGAGAAGGAGCTCTTAAACATGGTAACAGCTATTATTCTACTTAATTTTGTCCGTGAAACTGTTCTAAAGATCCCTTTAAGCCCCTGATGGGCTGTACTTGTGAAGGGCCTTAGGTGTAGTTACATTTTCCTTTCTTGTATCTTAAAGAAGCTGTCAGAACCTTAAACGACTGAGCTTCCTAAAGCTGTATAAGTAATAAGTAATGTCACACATTTCATTAGAATTCTTTCATTTGTAGTGACTCTCTAAAAGTTAGAAAGCCTTTTGGTGGAATTCCAGACATGGCCCACCTGATCTGCTAAACAAGGACTCCAACTTCCACATTGAATTACTACTGAATGTAAGAAATATAGCTAATGGTATCAGTCTGGCACCCAAGTACTGATTTGCCCAAGATAGGAAGCCATATCCCATGATCTGGAGTCAAAAGGAAAGAAGAGATGTACATTTTAAATGCCCTTGGGCAGTTACCTGGTTGACCTGATAGTTCTTCACTAGTCTGTAGAAATAAACTAAAAATAGAAAAAGGACATAATAGAATTAGTAACAATATTGAATAGGGAAAATAGAATGTCTAAAAACTGATTTCTAGGGTAGATCAGCAAGTATTGATGGGATGCTTACTTTGTGACAAGTGCTGTGTTTACTATTAAAATGATTGCAGCCTTCTATTACTGCAGTTTAGTAGTAGTCATTGTTGTTAGGTGTCATCAAGTTGAGTAAAACCCATAGCAATACTATGAGCAGTAGACCCGAATCCTGCCTGGCCCTATGCCATCTTAAAAATTTCTAATGCACTTGAGCCCATTGCAGCAGTCCCTGTATATCTACCTTGTAGGAGGTCTTTTGCTCTCTCGAAATTCTCCACCTTTCCAAACATTATGTCACTCTCTAAGGCATGGCCTCATCTAGCAACATGCCGAAAATATGTGAGGCAAAGCTTCACTCTTCTTGCCTCCAAAGAACACTCTGACTGCACCTTCTGCAAGACATATTATTCATTCTTTTGACAATTCATGAGATAGATACTCAGTGCTCTTCTTCAACACCACAATTCAAAGACCGAAGAATCAAATTTGAGTCTTCTTCTGTCACCTTTATTCATTATTCATCTCTCAGATCCATAGCAAATGATTGAAAAAACCATGACCTAAATCAGATGCACCTTAACGTTACTCTTCAAAGTGGCATCATTACTTCTCAGAATTTTGGAGAAGTTCCTGACCGTGGATTTACCCAAAACTGCTGATACAAAAGGTATTGGTTGTGGATCCAAGTAAGATTAAACCATTGACAATTTCAATCCTTCCTCCATCTATCATGATGTTGTCTATTGGCCTAGTGGTAAGAACCTTTGTTTTCTTGATGTTGAGATGTAATCTCCATTATAATGGTATAGTCTTTGATCTTCTGCAGCAACCTTTCCAGTCCTCCACCTTTTCAGCAAGTAAGGTTATGTCATCTGCAGAATGCAGGTTGTTCTTCTAAATAGAGTCAATCTTCACAAATTATTTGCTCTGCATAAAGATTGAATGGTATGGAGAAAGGATACAACCCTGGTGCACACTGTTCCTGATTTTAAACTGTTCCGTTTGGACAACAGCATCTTGGTCTGGGTATAGATTTCACATGAGTACAATTAAATGTTCTGAGATTCCCATTCTTCTTGTTGTTAGCCACAGTTTGTTATGTCCACCCAGTCAAATGCCTTTGCATGTCAGTAAACACAGATATACATTAATCTGGTATTCTCTGCACATAGCCAGGATTCATCTGATATTGTCACTGACATCCCTGGTGTCATGGCCTCTTCTAAACCCAGTTTGAACTTTTGGCAGTTCTCTTCAATCTACTGTTGCAGCAATTTTTAAAAAAAAAATGTTTATGATCTTCAGCAATTTTTTACTTGCTTGTGATATTAATGATGTTATTAGATAATTCCTATATTATGTTGGATCACCTATCTTGGAAGTGGGAACAAATATGGACCTCTTCCAGTCAGTTGGTCAAGCAACCTTCCTCCATATTTCCTGGTGTAGACTGGTAAGCATGTCCAGAGTTGCATCTATTAACTGACACATGTCAGTCAGTAACCCATCTGCTTGAACTTTTTCCTTTGTTACCGTTGGTTCTTTTTTTGTGATAATTCCTGAAATGTGGTTTCAGTGTCCACCAGGAGAAAGATGGGCAATCTTCTGTCTTGTGATTTACTGTCTCTGAATAAAACCCATTGGAGGTTCAGATATGAGACAGTTCCAACAGGATAGTACATAACAACAAGAACATTATACCAGCTACTCTCTATATATTTGACAGTTTAATAGGAAGAAATAGTATATTTTTTAATTGGAGTAGAAGATATTAGATATGAGTTTAAGGCATTCGGCAAACAAAGTTTTCTAATTGTATTCATATAATTAAAGAAGATGATTTAATTGGAAGAATTGAGAGTAATATGCCTTTTAGTTAGATTATCAAAGTAATACTTTTCTTTCTCTTATCTTGTCATCATTTTTATAAGAGACACATTTGTCAGTCACTCTTCTTCCTGAAAATCTTTATGACTCCTCTTACCTATAGAATAGCAGTCAGTATACCCTTTGGTATATCATACCAAACCCTTTATGAACCTGTCTAATGCATACAGTGAAAGAGAGGAAGACCTTCAAAGAGATGGATTGACATAATGACTGCAACAATGAGCATGAGTGTGGCGAAGACCATGGGGATGGCGCAGGATAGGGCAAGGTTCTGATGCAGTGTTTGTAGGGTTGCTTTGAGTTATGGAAGACTTGATACCACCTAACAACAACAGCAACAAATACATCTTTTTATCTTTGTCCGATGGGATTCTCTTTCACGAACTCTGTTTTTTAGGCACAAACACTATGTTATCTTAAAATACCATTTTCTTCAATATTGCCTTACCTTTTCATAAAGTTTACCTATTTTTTGAATTATGTCTTTGTTTTTGGATCATGCAAACTCTCAAACCTTCTCCAAGACCAGCCAACAGATATATATTTTATGTAGATAATTTATATCTAATTCTTGAGACTTTACTTATTCCCTAAATTCTTGAAGCATTGAATATGTATATGTCTCTAATATAGCATGTGTCACATTGTATTGTTATTGACTTATGTCTTTGTCTACTATATTAGAGTTGAGATCTTTCAGAGCAGAGACTTGTTCTTTGCACATGTGACTTGCATACTGTGTCTGTTACATTCCTTCTCATGGTTTTATGAACTGATAAATAAGGAAGCATGAGAGTTTTTCTTAGGTGAATGAGAGTGAGGCTCTATTTATGGAAGAAGAGATAGCTACACATCCTTTACCTAGGAAGAATGCCTAAGAAGGAGAAAGAGAAAAAGAGAAGGAGGAAGGGAAGGAGAGAGCAAGAGGAAGACAGGAAAGGAGGGAGAGAGGAAGAAGAGTTTGACCTACATTTACGTAATCTGTTGTTTACCATAGTTGGAACAAACTCATAGTTGACCCTTAATAGGCTCTAAGTGTCTGTAAATTTCACAAAAGGAGAATGCCCATATTTCTTTTACAGAGAAGCTGGTGGATTTGAATTGCATGTTTTTGAATTGTCATTGCAACTCTTTACTAGACCTTCCTATATAATCTGTAGTCCTCTTTTAATAGCAAATTCTATCTGCAAACAAAGAGATAACATCTCACCATGGTCAAACAAAGGAGACTTCCTCTTCTTTTGTCATGCGCATTCCTCTAAAAGCAGGACCTGTAATGATTAATTTATTTTTATTATATTTCTCTTTTTGACTGGTGAAATGATAGGCATTTTTTTAATCCGATTTTACTTTTCTATATATGAACAGGATATACCTTTAAGTTCTTTAGCAATAATGCATAGTGGATGATAAACTGTTGTCTCAAGTTGTACAGATGTTTGACAATCAACACTCAAACCTCTTCAGATTTTACTTCAAGCTTAGTCTTGTAGTTTAGAACTGGCTAAGATGGATAATGTCTGTAGTATGCCTCATAGTAAGCAAGAATATTAATAAGCAAAATTGCTATTGACTTCCGTATATGTGTCATCTGTAACAGAATAATGACAGTGGTACACCCTACCTTTCTTCTTTGTCCTTCTCATATTTCTTTTCTCCCACACTTTCCTCTGTCTTGTTTGTGCTGGCTCATGGTTTTAGACTTCAAATGAAACTTCCTCTGGCTAAATTTTGGAATATTTGTTTCAGCTCAGTCCTTTGCCCTTTGCCAAGCTGACCTATTTTATAAAATTGAAAAAAAAATTAGGTTGCGGTGGGGTGGGTACTTAGAAGTCAGGAAGGGGCATGACACCAGTACCCCAGCAAAGGTTATACAGATAAGGTTGGCTTTTGAGAAGTATATGAATTATCTCTGGGCCCCTTTTGCTAGTCATTCTTCTTTTTAGCACTCTTTAGAAACCCACTTCCTCTTTGGTACCTTTTGTTTCTTCACTGCCCCACTCAGTCCTACCTTTCATTTCAATGTAGCATGATTCTGATATGTGTCTCTCCACACTCCCTCTTCATCATAAGTCAAATCCATTTCTGGGCACTAGATTCCCTGTTCTCAAACTGTGGTCTATCACAGAACAATTCAAGTAAACAACTTTAGTCTAAAAGTTTAAAAACCAACATAGTATAATAGATTATTGTTGTTGTTATGTACCACCATCAAGTGGGAGCCTCATGGTTGACCACAGAGCTGTAAATCGCATGAGAAGAGATTACCTACCTTTCTCCTGTGGAGTGGCTGGTGGATTCAAACCACATGGTTTGGGGTTGGCAGAACATCTTGCCATGTGCTTTAATAGAGATTTCTCTAGAAATTTAGTCTTGTGTCATACGTAGCAAATCTGTAATAATGGAAATGTCTAGTACCAAATTATAATAGAGAGTATGGAAAAGACATGTAGGGCCATGAATGTTAATCTTGTTTTCTACCAGATTTTTACATCAAAGTGGTTGTTTTCCTGTTTAAAATAAGTGTAAGAGAATAGCAATACTAAAATATTAACTTTGTACTTAGAAAAAGTGTTAGAGAGTATCGGGATCTGGAATTGAGTTCTTGACCATTCTTCAACCCTGTTCTGAGTAATTTTGGCAAGAAGAGCTCTGGTGGCATCCTTTACGCCTGATAAGAGCTTGGATTTGAGAAGTTACTTTCTTCTCCAAATGTTAAGTTAAAAAAAGTAAGTTATGTATATCTTCATTTTATGTCCCATTCTTAAATCAATCAAAGGCTTATGTTTCTACTATCCTGGCCATTCCCTAAACAGAGTATTTGATATACTTTACCAGGCGTGTCTGAGTAGTGCAAATGATTATCATGGTTCTACTCAAAGGTTAACAAAATAGCTAAAACTTTGAGTATATTTGGTATTAACTCTGATGGGAATATTGGTGATCTCTTTCTGAAAAATCTACCATTGAAAGCTCTGTGAAGTACATATGTGGAGATGCTACAAGCCATTACTGGGTACTTTGAGGTAAAATGCTAGGTATGTCTAGGAGCTCAATACTGAATAACAAGAATTTGGGACCACCACTCACTTGTCAGTTTGCATAATGTGGTAACTTCCATGTTTCTGTGATGCTGGAAGCTAGGCCACCTGTACCTAGAACACAGCACAGTAATTTGAATAGAAAATGGAGAAACCACATGGTTTACAAATCAGAAAAGATGTGTTAACCTTTCTTTGTACCAGTTCAGTCTGTATGTTGAACACTAACAACAACAACAACAAAAATTGGGATTCTGATTACATTAAGAAGAATGTGACATCAAGAGTAGGGGAAGACTCAACAACGTCCTTTATACAGAAGACCTGACCTTGCTTGCAGAAAGTCAAGAAGACTTGAAACATTGATAAAGACTTCACTTCAACATCCTTCTCAAAGTCATGATAGATGAAAAGATTAAAGTTCATAATTATTTCATTTTACTTGAATTTGACAATGAAGACCTGTAGTATCAGCAGTCAAGAAATCAAAAGATGTATAGCACTGGCTGCTATACTGCCAAGGATGTCTTTAAATTGCTAAAGAGCAAGAATATCATTTTAAAGAATGGGATGCACACAGCTCACTGTATTTTCAGTTTCTTTGCATGCACATTAAAGTTGTCATAATGAATCAGGAAGAGTGAAGAAGAATTGATGCCTTTGAATTACAGTGTTAAAGCAGAGTACTGAGTATAATATGGACTGCCAAAAGGACAATCCAATCAGTCTTGGAGGAAGTGCAGCCAGTGTGTTCCTCAGAGGCAAAGATGGTGAGATCTTTGTCTCTCATTCTTTGGCGTGTTGTCTGAAGGCACCAATACATGGAGAACATCATGCCAGGAAAGGAGCAGAGTCAGAAAAAGAGAAGATACTCAACAAATTGGATTGACACAGTGGCTGCAGCAATTAGCTAGAACACGGCAGAGATTGTGAGGATGGTATAGGATAGAGGAAGTTCCCCTCTGTTGTTCATAGGGTTGCTATGAGCCATGGCCAATTCAACAGCAACTTAGAAGAACAGAAGTTGGGGTGTTGGCATTGTCTGAGTTTAAATCCTGGCTGTACTTAATAGTTGTGTGGCTTTGAAATAGTTATGAGCTTTCTGTGATTCATTTCTTTTAGCCCTAAAGAGTATTAAATACATTTTCTTAGAGTGTTGGGAAGCCTGAATGAGGTGAAGCATTTAGTCTGGTGGCAAGGAGTTGCCTTGCCCACCCAAAAGCAGTTAGTTCAAGTTCACTAGCTTCTCTGTAGGAGAAAAATGGGCAGTCTCCTCCTGTGCCATTTACAGCCACTGAAAACCTGCTGGAAGGTCATTTATTAGTCATTTCTGACTCAGAGGCATATAACAACAACAGCAGTAACAGAATGGCAAGAAAGTAGTGCTGGAGGTATAGTGTACTCCATGCTGGGCTGTGTAAAAGGAGAAAATGCAACGTAGGAGTAGCTGGGTCCAACCATATTTAACTCAACAAAGGGAAACTGTCCCCATCAATAACATCCACAGGACCAAACAAATAACTACAGGGTCAGCCATGAACCCCTAGCACACATTTCTGCACCTGCTTCTGGGAATCTCTGGATCTAATGTTCATTGCAAATTGACTTACATACTTGACTTTACTAACAGTTGTTGGGTTTATTAAGGAAATAGGTTGGAGGACGAGGAAGACAAAGGATATCACACAGTGAAAGTCTAGATTTAGTCCAGCAACTTCAAGCCAGAGTAATAGCAAGACACCATTCTTCAGTTAGTCAGCTCAACAAGTAAAAGTCCAGGTTCAGTCCAGTAGCATAGATGCAAGAAGTCTCTGGTCTCCACATTTGCCCAGCAAACTGTCTTATCACAGTCACTAGTCAGTTCTTTCTTCTGTCATCCAGAAAGCAAAACCTTTAACTCTGGCTCCATCTCTAGGGTTCCATCAGGTTACACCTTGCCCAAGTCTCTCCACAGGTTAGCAAGCTTTCCCGCTTATTTTACCACCATAGCTGTTGATGATGTAGAGGACGCTGCTCAGAGGTGAACCATGTACCTGCAGTTGGAGACCACATACACAGAGGGGGGCTGCAGCAGTGGCTAGAAAAGCCATTCTCAAATGTCCTACGACCACAAGCTGCTAACCAAAAGCATGGTTCATGGGTTTGAGTACATCAGTTACTTTATGGGAGAAAGGTAAGACAATTTGTTCCTGTCAAGATTTACAGCCTCAAAAAAAAAACACGATATAAGGTCACTGTGAGTCAGAATTGACTTGACAGTGGAGGATTTAGCACACTGTGAATGAAGGCTATAATGTAACACAGTGGCACAACGGTTTAACATGGATTGTTAACCTGGAGTTTGGTAGTTTGAACTCCAAGAGAAAAAAAGAAAAACCCAAACAAACAAAACCACAAAAACAAGTGGTCTTCTCCAGTAAAGATTTCAGTCTTGCCAGCTGAATGTAGCAGTGATATATATATATATATATATATATATATATATACACACACACACATACATACACACACACACACACACACACACACACACACACACACACACGGACCCATAGCGTAACTATTGGTCAGACTTGACTCAAATGCAGGCAAAAATAATTCTGTAGTAGGAGGCACATAGCAATTGTTCAGTTTGTGTGAGAGAATATTATTAAATTGTTGGTAGAGGAATGAAAATAAATATTGTGACTTGCTGGGTTGGAGATGTATAATTGAATGATAATTGGGTATAGTTTGTTCACTTATTAGGTTTGGAAGAGTATGTGATATTTACTTCTTACTTCAAATAGTATAGATAAGTCAGATCTAAAATTTTAATATTTGTCTCATTTATCTCCCATTCACTTTTAATTTTTATTTTCTCCCTACTCCCACTTAATAAATGTTATACAGTCAAAATTATTTGGTACATCAGTTCCTTGTGGGATATATTATATTGATTGATTCTTCTGGTTCGTGACTATTGGTTATAAAAATGACCAATGGTTTCAATAAAGGATGTTTCTATACTTATTTTTATAGCTATTTTAAGACAATGAATGTAAATTAAAAAATAAAATATATGTAAATAGACAAAAGTAAAAGAGCCAAAGTTTGTAATCCAACAGTCAGTTGCCATTAAAAAATCACACAGTCTTATAAAAAATAACACCAAGCATTCTTCTTTTTTTCCCCAAGCATTCTTCTAATGCATTTATATTCTAGACTCTGTCCTAAAGGCTCTGCATGTAATTTTTTATTAATTTTAAGTATCTCTGGTTAAGAATTTGTTAACTATGATATAAACATAAGAATAGATAGGGTGATATAAATGATGCAAACGGAGTATTTTCCCCTAAAGATTACATTCTAAACAAAGTTTCATATTACTAATAAACATATACCATATAATTTTTCACAGCTACAGAGTGTTATATTTTGTTGTTATGAGAGTTTACTTGGTATATTGGTTTTTGAGATCCTGCAGTCAAGAAAATGTTTAAAATTTTAACACGTCAACATTATGATTTTGTTTGTTCAACAAATAATGTTACCCAGGGACTTAATAAAGTATAATCTACTATCTGTCTCTTCCCTTTAGTAGACGGCTGGCAGGCCTTTGGTTTACATCGGCATTTTGACACTGTTTCCGAAAGCATTAAGTGTCATACAACTATTTTTTTTCCTTGTCATATATTCCTGTAATGTAGTAATGAGAAAACAATTTCTTTGCTAAAATGTTTTACAGTAAACTAAGATCTAGATATTGTTATGTGTAAATAATTTGACTTTTTTTGTTTGTTTTCCTCACACTTGGCATGTTGTATTTTGGCGTGTCTTGGTTTAGCCAGGAAAAATTTGGTCTAACGCCAATTAGTACTATTCCATGTTAGTAAGTGAAGCACATTTGTTGTGATCGGCAGTGTTTGGCTCACTGAGGGACTTTACCTATTCCTTTAATGTATTTCTAAGGCAGGAGATCAGAGTGATGGATTGGTTTCAGGGTGTGAGCACCAATCTCTGATTATAATTCGGGAGATATGTGGATCTGGTTGATGGGCAGCTTGCCTGGTTAGCCAGGCAAGCATTCATTATCTCAAGAACCCATGCTGATTAGTCGGCTATCATTTTAAGAGACCTCACTGTGAAAACAGACATTTTCCCAGGGTGGTGCAGAACTACATGAAAATATTTCCATATGCAGTTTAATTCTTTAAGTGGAAGCAATTCTGTCTGGTAAAATAAATTGTGTTTATCCAGGACGGATTTGGAGGGGGCTCAGCATCTTACTTTGCTCTCTAGTCCACATTCTCCTTCATCCCATGCCAAACTAGTATCGTTTCATATCTAATATGAGGCATTAGAATGTGTTTTATTTTCCTGGTCCTGTGCCTGAAAAAACTAAACATTACCTATGTGTTGAATATTAAATAAATAACTTTAGATTAAGGGCTATATGTTTAAAAAATATTTTGTATTGGTTTTCATATAATAATTCCTTTACATTATGTTTCCTTCATAATACATTGTGTGTACAATCTTTCATTTACATTGTGTTTCTTATATTGATATACATTCTATTTTACACTTTTTGCTGTTGGCTTGCTTACAAAGTTTATATACATGGTGTTTCACACTATTCCTCATTCGCATTTTATTTCATACAGTCATTGGACCTTGCCCATCAATACCCTGTCTTTTTGCTTAGATCCTTCCCATTGGGTTCCCTCCCTCCTTCCCTCCACTCACTTTGTTGTGTGTCATCAAATCAGAACCAACTCATAGCTAAGCCTCCAGTGGGTTTTCTGAGGCTGTGAATCACAAGAGAGGAAATTGCCTATCTTTCTTCTGCAGAGCCGCGGGTAGATTGAAACGTACCTTCTGATTAGCAGTGTGGCTCCTTCCCCACTAGGTCAACAGGAAGCACTGTCAATTTAGTGCTCATCCAGCTAAATAATCTACTTATTTTAAAATACACAAAGCTACTTTTTTACACCTTTTAAGGATTCCTTTGTGTTTGACTAGATCCTTGAAATATTATTTTCTGAACAGGTTTATAATTCAACTTCTTAACACTTTTAGGCTTAATCAAAATTATATTAAATCAGAGGCTATGGAAAATCATATAGTCACACACTTTTAGGGAGACTTTTGAAAGAATTTCTTTCCCTAAGTTTTACATACTCTTATATACTTTAAAAACATCTCATACAATGTTATGTATCACATAATCAATTAAAATTACTATTGTGTTTCTCAAGTTCATCTAAAAATTAACAAATGAAAAAATAAACTATGTATGGAAACAACCTTGTTTTTTCCCTATTTAATATTTAACTCAAAAAAGACTTTTGCTAATTGTTTTCTGTAATGATTGATATTTGGGATCTATCAAAGTAAGCTGTCAGAGCTCTTGTTAGAGTAAAAACCAAAACAAAAAGTTTCTTTCCTACAACACACAAGAGTATATATATATATATATATATATATACACACACACACACACACACATAGGTATGCACATACACAACTCACACATATATGCAGCACACACATGTATTTTTTTAAGTCGTAATTTTAGAGAAACATGACATTTTCTGTTTCTCTGCGGAAAATAACATACGTGCTTTTAAAGAATCATTCTGCCATTATGACCAGATATGAACTCTAACATTTATTGAAAAAGAGTTGTTATTTGAACCTAAAATTCTGGATTGCGTGTCAGCATTAAAGGGGTTCAGGAAGACATGTAAGGGCAGAGAACAATATCGGACAAATTTTAGTCAGTACTAATTGCTGTGAATGTTAGGTGGAGGGTGGTATTGCTATGTTGTTGTTAAGTGCTGTCGAGTCACAGGCGACTCATAGCGACCCTATGAAGGAGAGTGCTCGACGCTTGGGTGCCTTTCATCCTCTCTCCAGGTTCATAGGGTTTCCGGAGGCAAGCTATTACGGAAGTGGATGCCACTCCTCCTTCCAAGGCATTGCTATAGCAGTGGGATGTAGGTGGTTTGCCAGTCTGCTAGCATTTCCTATACTTATGATGAATCTACAACTATTGATTTACTTTTATTTCTTTTAAACTGTGCACCCTTGTATACCTTGTTGAATAAATACCAACTTTAAGTGTAACATATCAATTATATTTGGAAACATGCTTAAAAAAATCTACCTCAGTCCCCAATTACAGTTAACTCGTGCATTGTTGCCAAATTAGAAGCAGTTCGTTGTTGACTCTCACATTTCTGGAGGCTGTAAGTTGCATTAAAGGAGAGATTGCCTGTTTCTCTCCCTCAGAGACATGGGTGGATTAAAACCGCCAGACACGTGCACCCTGTGGATTAGAAGCTTAATTTCCTCCATATGAACGAGGCCATAATTATGCCAGATTATCAATATATTCATAGATAAAATAGAAATACAGAGAAAAATAAAAAATGAAACAAAGCATCAACAAAAATGGTTTTGAAGGTAATCTTTAAACAAAGTTTTTAAGCACAACTTTGTTGTGAGATGATGTTGTTGTTGTTGTAATTAATACTGTATGTTTACAAGAGATAACCTGAATGGTACTGTCTAATATGCATAATGGATAAATCCCAGAAAGTTGAATAAGCAGTAAAATTATGCCTGGTAAAATCTTAATCTGTATTGTTGTTGACGTCAAGTTGGGTATGACTCAGAGCTACCCTATGAACAAAAGATTTGAAGCCTGTTTTAAAACTATCATTATTTCTCTAATATTCATAGAGTTTCCAGAAGCCTGCTATTTAGGAGTGGATGCCAATCCTGCTTCCAAGCCTGTCTTAATCTGGGAGCTCTACCAAGCCATGTCCACCATGGGTGACCATTATGGCATTTGACACACCAGTGGCACAGCATTCAGTATCATAGCAACCCCAAGTTATCTCAGTCCAGCATACTGACAGAGAAGTGCTGTACCACTTAGAACAATGTTCTTTCCAAATACAATTAACAAAAAGTCAGTTGGGTGGGTCCTAAGTCTCCAGTTTGGAGGCTCATGTGTGAAGGTTCACCGTAGAGATCCTAAAATAGAGAAAATAAGTTCACTTTTTCTACTAAGAAAAATTAAGATGTGTAGATCTTTAAATGCCTTATAGACTGGACTGCTGCTCTGGCTAGCTTTCTAGACTGAACTAGAGTTACACTGTCATAGTTCTACTGGCTATGTATAGCTCCTGGCTGGTCTTTTGCTACAGCCATGCTGAAGGCAGCATGGACACACATTAGTTTTAGTCAATATAAATAAACTTCTCTCCCTATTATGGGAATAACCACTGAGTACTTTTGCCCTTCTGTGTAGATCTCAATCATGTGACAGATCTTACTATGTTTCAGATCCTCGAATGACCTATTTATAAATCTGTATATTTATTTAGACCAGCTCTCTTAATGCCCTCAACTCTCCAAGATGAGCTCTAGTTATAGGACTTTGAATCAGTGGACTCCAACGAGCTGGATATTTGGTAATTTGTTACATACTTGTCATTGTGTGGAAGATATTGTTACTTTTCCCTCTAGTCAGTCAGAAATAACAGAGAACAGGGATGAGCAAAAAAAAAAAAAAAGAAACAAAAATGCATAAGGTATCTTTAGGATATTTTGCTTAGAAGTAGGATTTTAGCTTTTTAAAATCTAGTTTACAGGTTTGAAAATCTGGAACCTAAGATTATATATACCAATAATATTTCTTTGTTACTGTAGAGTGGTTAAAAATTACATAATTAATGTTGTTGTTAGGTGCCATTGAGTCAAATACGATTCATAAGCGACCCTATTACAAAATATCTGAATCCTGTTCTATCCTGTGCCATCCTTACACTTCCTGATACATTAGAGCCCATCACAGCAGTCACTGTGTCAGTCCACCTGGTTGAGGGTCTTCCTCTCCTTTGCTTACCCTCTCCAAGGAATAGCCCCTTTTAGTAATATGCTCAAAGTATGTGAGGAGAAGCCTCATCATTCTTGTCTCCAAAGGTCACTCCAGCTGCCCTCCCAAGGCATATCTATTTGTTCTTTTGGCCGTCCATGTAGGATGTTCAGTACTCTTCTCCAACACTACAGCTCAAAGGCATCAATTCTTTTTCTTTCATCCTTATTCATTATCCAGATGTCAGGCGCATATCAAGTGATAAGAAAGACTGTGACCTGAATCAGACCATAGTTAATCAGACATAATTAATGGTCTTAGCATACAATAACTTCTTTAGCTATTACTCCAAAATTAAATTTTTTTAGCATGTTTAAGGGTCATTTTCTAAAAGCCGTAAAATAAATATGTGTATATTATGGGAATATAAATTCCTATTTAATATTAATACTTATTTAAATCAGAATATTTATTATCTTCAGAGCCATGGAAGGGAAGACAAACTTGGATCTAATTTCAAAACATTTAGATAAATAATATTTTTGTTGTTGTTATGTGCCATTGTGTCCACTATGATTTATAGCAACTCTGTGAACAAGGGCTCTGAACCTTGCCCTATCCTAAGCCAACTTCACTGTCTACAGTACACCTGACCTCAGTGCCACAGTAATTGTGTTAATCCATTTTATCCAGGGTCTTACTTTCTTGTGCTCATCTTCTCCCATTCTAAGCATGATCTCCATCTCCAAGGACTGGTCCCTTCTGACAGCATGTCCAAAGTATGTGAGATAGAGTTTCAAGATCCTTGCCTCCAAGGAGCAGTGTGCTTTTACTTTCTCCTCTTTGATTTCTTGCCCATCTACGGTAGTTGACTGCTCTTCTCCAACACCACAGCTCAAAGGCATTGATTCTTTTCTGACTATCCTTACTCACTGTCTAGCTCTTAGATACATAGCAAGCAGCTGAGAAGACTGTAGCTTGGATCAGGCGCACCTTAGTTTTTACACTAAGATCATTGCTCCTTAGCATGCTTAAAATTAGATTTAATTGAATGTGCACAGCTTATATTTTTATTGTTGTTTTCTCAGTTCCCATATTTTGTTTGATACAGTTTTTCTCTTAGTAGCTGTCAGGAAAAAGTTTTATTGAATGGATCAGACATATTTTTGAAACATATTTGCATGTAATATAATCTATTTAATCCACATACAACACGACAATATAGGTAATACTGTTGCTCTTATTTTCTAGATGAGAAACTAAGATGCAATTGAAATCCATTAAAGACTAGAATTATGATTCATGTCTAATTTCTTTACTCCAAAATTCCTGTTCACAGCTAGTATGGAAATGCGTTTCAAATTGCACATTGCAGAATGATGAGATGTAAAATGTTTTGGAACCAGCAATTCAATAACTTTTAAAAAATAGAAAAAACCCCACTAAACTACTATGAAATTTATAGTAAACGTTTTGTTTCATGAAGCCATTTTTCAGAATAGTTTCTTACACGTGCAGCATATGTGATAATAGTAAACTATGCAAGGACCTAGGTCAGAAAAGTCTGAAAATAACTTAATTATACTATACACTCTCTCTGTGCCTTATAAATAGGAAGCATTTAGTAAATTTTCATTAAATTTGTTAAGTAAAATAACTACACACAGAGCTAGACCAAAGACTTCTGTTGATCATGTAATCATCTTTTGAAGTAAGACTGAAAATGTTAATCTTCCAGTATTTAATTAATGGGAATAAACTAGCAAATAATTTACACCTGTACAGAAGTTAAATTAACACCCCTTTCTCCCAAATCTTTCCACTTGGTAAATTTTAAAACTTAGCTTTCTGGTTTTTCACGTAGTTCAAACACAGTACAATTTCTAAAAAGACAGGATGTATTAATAAAAAAATCAAGATTCTATGGAAATGATATATATGAACAAATGGTGTTTATTTCACTAATGCAAAAATGGTTCAATAATATGAAATATGCTAATATTTATCATATTAAACTAAGGAGAAAAATCATATACTTATTCCTATATACACTGAAAAGATGTAAGACAAAAGTTCAACGATAATTTTCTGCAAAAATACTTAATGAATGGCAATTAAGAAAGACTTTATAAGGATGATAACAATGTAATAATTTCAACCCTAAAGCTATTATGTTTGATGAAAAACATAGGGCATAATTATTAACCTCAGAAAGGAGAAAATTCTGTTTATTATCTTCACTAGTTTTCAACATTGGGCTGGAATGGACAATGCTGTGAAATGAAAATATAAGTTTAAAAAACTGGAAAGGAAAAAATAAACCATCAATATTATTGGATTATATAATTTAATACCCCTTTAATTTAATACTTCAGTTAATTGTTTGGCAACCCCCAAAATGAATAATTCTTTAACAAGGTTGATAATTTGAGATTGCTAATTTTTTTACATTGATAATTTCTTTGATAATTTCATTTATTTGCATAATATTTGTATTAGAGATTGTGCAAAGACAGTAATAGAAAGGCACATTATTTATTTGTTAATCAGTAGACTCTCTATCATTCTTATCTCATATTGAACATCAGGATAAATTTCAAATTTAAACAGATTTAAGTGTGTAAGATAAAGTCATAAAAGTAGTGGAAGAAAATGACTATTCCTTTTGGTCTTAGCATGTTGAAGGCCTTTTGAAGTAAATCTGTAGTTGTTAAAGGAACAGAAAATAGGACACGAGGGCACAGTCTGTGAGTATCTCTCTGTAAGGGCCAAAGGGAGTGATAATAGCACAGCTCCTTGCTGCCCCAGAGTAGAAAGTAAGTAAAGGGTCCACAGCCCAGCCCCATGGTGCCTTTCGAACCACACCAGTAGCAAGAGTTTAGTGTATAAATTATTGACTCACAAACTGTGGTACAGAGAGTGGGTTTTATTAGGGAAGTAAGCTGGAGAATGAAGGAGGCAAAGAATATCACCCAATGCAAGTCCAAGTTTTAGCCCAGAAGCTCCAAGACATAATTTTATTTATTTATTTTTTTTACAGGTTCTGGTTTCAGCTCAGCAGTTAGCTTTTCCTTAATCATCCAGCAATTACAACAAAATCTTTTAACTGTGGCCTTTTTCTCAGGGCCCTTCTGGTTACATCTTGCCACAGTTTCTTCATAGCAATGCCACAGTCTCCACTACCATCACCAGCTTCTCACTCTCACCAGGTTCTTGCTCCAGTCTCCTTCTAGTCTTGTTGCTCAGTGTGAGAAGCGCGCGCACTCGCGTGCTCGCACTCTCACTCTCTCTCTCTCACTAGTCTCATGGCTGTTGCTGATTTGTAAGACCATGTATCTCCTATTAAGGTAGCCGGAGACCAGAATTCCTAAAAAGCAACTTTAGGCTAACACTGAGGAAATCTAAAAAGAAATTTTAAAAGATTAACACATTTTAGATTATAAAATTTTTAGATAGTAAAAATTGTCAAAATCAAAACATAGATACATTGCAAACTGGGATTGAAATTGTAACATTTTATAAACAAAGATGTAATCTCCCTATTCACAGAAGACTAGCTACCTAAAGAAAATTTGGTCAAATTATTCAGTCCGACTGGTAACAGAAAAGTGCCATGACTTTTACAATGTAAACACTTGCTCAGCTTCACTCAAAATAAGAAAAATATAAAACTATGTTGCCATAAAAGTTTTAACCCATGATCTTTGTAAAAATTAAAATGTTTTATACCATTCTCTGTTTGTAAGACTTCAAGCAAACAGAAATTTTCATACATACTTGATGAGGGCTCTAAGTCAATACAAATATAAATTGGTATTAATGTATTAAAGCTTTGATTCAATATTCCTGTTTCTATGAATTTGCTGTGTAATTGTGACATTTTGAGTGTATGAGTTTATTCATTTTGGCCTTGTTACTAATAGTAAAAGGTGGAAAACCCTACTATATGTGAATTTGAAGGAAACTCAAACAGTGCCCATCGACTGTGGGTTTAGGGGTCAAAATAGAATACTGTGCAGATCTACAAAAGAATGAAGAAATCTTATTTGTATGGAAAGATTTTTTAAAATATAGGGATAAGTTTTTTATTATTTTTTAAGAGTAGCATAATAAAATATACATAGGGCTAAGTTTTTATTATTTTTTAGGAGTAGCATAAGAAAAATAAATATAGGGCTAAGATTTTATTATTTTTTAAGAGTAGCATAATAAAATAAGTTAGTTTGTATCTTCCTATCTCCTAAGAAGGAAGCGTGTTGGTAATTATGCAAAATACATTTTAATGATAAAGAGCTCTGTCGGCATACTCCAGAGCTTGTTGTACTATGGAATAAGCCACCAGAGCTCCAAAATATACCCAAATCTATCTAGATTGATAGACAAGTAGTTGCCTATTTGAGAGTGAGTAGATGGAAGTAAGAGAATTGGGATAGAAGAACAGGAATAGACAAAAGACTTCCATATTTTATGTCTTGTAAAATGTTTCATGCAGATATACACCAATTCAACAACATTAACAACCACAAATAACTCCAGTGTTCCACGTAAGTCATATTCAGTTAGTTCACTGAAAGCGTGATTTCACTGTGCAGTAGAACTGAAAATTATTACTATTATAGCTCCTTGCCACTGAGTCTGCAAAGGACTGTTGTTGATGTGTACCATCGAATCGGAACTGACTCTTCAGTGGGTTTCAGAGGCTTTAAATCACATAGGAGGAGATTGCCTATCTTTCGCCCACTGAGCACCTGGTGAATTTGATCCATGTACCTTTGCACTGGCAAGACAAATCCTTACCACTAAGCCACCAGAGCTCCCATGTAAGAGACTAGCATTACCTATTCAGTTACTTTCTTCCACACCCAATTTAAGTGCATGTTCTTCACACTTAATTGATTTCTTGATTAGCTTTATATCTTATATACATTTAATAACTGTAATTGCCTTTTGTATTTTGGTCTCTTGCTTTTACCCATCAAACTATAATCAAATAGTTGCTCTCGAAAAATATGTAGGTGGCATTAAAAGACTGTATCAAAATCAGAACAGGTAATCATTGAAAAATTATTACTGTTTTTATATAAATGCTGTTCTAATAATGTTGTAATATCTTAACATTATTTTGTATATTTTACCTGTTTATTATTATCTCCCTGAAGTAAAATATTGTCAGATTACTATGTTGTAATGTAGTAGTAGTGATGGTAGTGTTAGGAGATTCTTTTAATTATAGTTCAAGTACGATTAATAAAAAAAATTATCATTGAAAATGAGGCATAGATAAAATTTAAGTGAAAATATTGAACATATGTTCATATATGAGATTCAAGAAATACATCTTAAGCTTTGGTGTGATTCATTTACTAGCTGTGCGAATTATTTAACCTTTTCAGAAAGTTGATTTCGTCATTTGTACAAAAAGGCTCCTAATACATACAAAACTCATTTCTGATCAAGTTTGAAGTTAATGTACTTAAGACTCTTAGCATAGAACCTTGAATATAATAGATATTATTTAATATTTATTGTTCTATGGTTATGTTAATTATGATATGCAGACTTCAGTTCCGAAACGGATGATAACCAGGCAGTACTTACAGTTTGCCATGACCTAATTGGACTTTTCTGAGCAAAACAAAGGGAGTTCATATAATGTTCATGGTAGTAAGATTATGTCTACTTGAATTTTTCATTTACAATTTTTTTAAAAATTCTTTTTTGGTTATCTTTATTCATTGTCCAATTTATATAAAAAAGAGTTACATAAAACAGTTGAAAATATCTCTTTTCTTAGTTCCACCTTAATCCTCATGTCAGTCCTGTTTTATAACAATGGTTTTATGCAGTATTTGTCTTTTTGTGGCTAAGATATTTCACTCCGCATGATATCCTCCAGGGTCATCCATGTTGTGTAATATTTTATGAGTTCCTTATTTTTCAGTGCTGCATTGTATTCTATCATATGTATATACCATAATTTTTCTATCCATTCATTTGTTGATGGACACTTGGGTTGCTTTCATCTCTTTGCTATTGAGAATAATGCAGCAAAAACATAGGAACAGAGGTTAACACTACTCGATACTGTCTTTCTAATTTGAGTATTTAACATGAAGAATTAACTGTTAATTTTAAATTTTTTAAAATTTCTTAAATAGCTTTGCATTATTATTAAATTAGTAAATAAGAGTAAGCATATTCATTGTCCAGAGCAAGAACTAGTTCTTAAAATAAATGTTCCAAAATTAGGTATATTTTAGGAATATTTCATAATATATAAATTACAAAGCTGTGGCAGCCACTTCCTAAACAACATGCCTCTGGAAACTATGAGCTTTGAGAAACGATGATAGTTACAGAAAGGCTTCAGGTCTTTTGTAAATAAGGTCACTATGAGTCATGCTCAACAGCAAACAACAACAAAAACATATAAATCTCTATATTAGGGTCTCAAACTTTAAAATGAAATCCCATGAATTTAAAGTTGAAGAAGCACTGGTTTGCAGTAGTTAAAACACTCAGCTGCTGACCAGTTCAAACAAACCCTCTAGCGACTCTGTGGGAGAGAGATGTGGTACTCTGTTCTCAAAAAGATTTCTGTCTTGGAACACTTTGGGGACATTTCTATTTTCTATAGAGTGTCTGTGAGTCAGAGTTTACTATGAATAAACCTACATTTATTTAATAGATTAAAAATTGTAAAATTATATATGTTAATAGTGATCATCTTTGATGTTGAGATTATTTGTGATTTCTGTTGTCTGTATTCTTTTCCGTATTTGCCAAAATTTCTGTCTTAACTTGCCAAATTTTTGAAGAATGAACATATATTGCTTTTATGCATCAGAAAAAAAGCTATGCCTTTTTAACTGAGTTCCAGGAGATAGTTTGTCTGAAATGAACTTGCAAGTATGAGTCTAAATTTGTGAGATTCCTTAAAGGAAAAGAGTCTCAACTGCATTAACTTTGTTTGTGGAATCTTGTCCCAGAAGAGCAGAAGTTGGCACCTGCGTGTCCTCTTGGCACATTTCTGTATTGAGGAGGGGTTTATTTTGGTAAAGTAACACTACCACTAGAGCCTGATGGCTCCTGTGCTGGGATCAGATCTCAGGTCACATCAGTTCAGTAGCTCAGCATGGAGCTCAGCTCTCTGAAATTGTGGGCCACCTTTAGGGTTTTTAGAAGCTGATTCCTGTATCTTTACATGCATGTAAATTTGCACTTTAAGACAAAGTACAGATCACAAGACATTGAGAATTTCAAGAAGAGCACATTAAGCTAATGTAAGCAAACTTGTTTTATTATCTATAAATGATTATGCAGGCGAGATATTAAAGAAACTGTATAAATTTATTTTCTGTTCCAAGAGAGTCTTTTATCTATTGTCAGACTATTAAATGAGGAAAAACTATTTTCCTACTTTTTAATGAAATAATACTACATCTAAATATTCCTTGTTAGTTTCATTTCTAGCATTTGGAATTATTCAAAGTAGCAGGTGACAGATATAATACCCATTTTAAACATTTTGTGAGATTTCACAGTATACTAAACAGGTAATGCCTGTGGATTTCTGTATATTACTTTCACTCGTTTCCTTGCAGTTTATGTTACCACTATCTTACTCATACTTCAGTTTGGTATTGGTTTTTTATTTTCCTTTTTGCCCTTCAGCTTCATATTTCTGATTCCTAACTTCATAGAATCATGGCTTTTAAGATATATTTTAGCACTCTTCACTTTATTGTTGTCATATTATTTGAGTTGGCAGTCTCGTAGCTGAGCCCCCGGCAGGTTTTCAGAGGCAGAAAATTGCACAGGAAGAGATGAACCATCGTTCTCTGGGAGAGCAACTTCTAGTTTTGAACCCTTTGCCTTTGGATTAGCAGTAGACATTCTAACTACCACGACACCAGTGCTGTGTAACTCAGTTCTCTTAATGACCAACAGAAATATTGCCTAATACTGTATCATCCTCAGAATTGCTCCTATGCTGAGCCCATTACTGTGTGCAGCCATGCCATTGATGTTCTTCCCCACCCTACCTTCTTTCTCCTTGACCAAGCATGATCTTTTTCGCCAGGAACTCATACTACCTTATAACATGCTCAGAGAATGTGGTAAGTTTGCCATGCTGACCTCCAAGGGGCATTCTGCATGTGCTGCACTTTGTGTACTGCATTCAATGTGTGTGAACACTGAGGCTCAGGAAAGCCAGTACATTGTTTTCCATTGCACAATTAGGAGAGAAAATATTTAAGTTGTCAAGCTTACCTTGTCATTTTCCACAATCAATGCCCATATGATTTTATAAATGTGATTTTTTCACAAGCAGTACCCATCGAATCAACAGTTGAGAAATCAAAGGAAACATGGCATTGGTAAATTTCCCACAAAAGACCTCTTGAAAATGTTAAAAAGCAAAGCTGTCACTTGGGAATAAAGTCTGCCTGATTGAATTCATGACATTTTCAGTTGCCTCTTATAGATGGGAAAATTGTACAATAAATAAGGGAGACCAAAAAAGAATTTATGTACTTAAATTATGATGCTGGCAAAAATATTGAGTGTAAAATATGTGCATGTGTATGTTGAATATGGGGGTGTTGAATGTGTCATGGAAGACAGAAGAACAAACAGACATCTTGGGGCAAGTAATGGCAGAGTGTTCCTTAGAAACATGGATGGTAAAATTGTGTCTCATTGACTTTGGTAACGTTATCAGGAAGTACTGATCCTAGGAGACGGGCATGATGAGAAAAAGACCTCAGTGAGACCGATTACCACAGTGGTTCCAGCAGTGAACTAGTTGTGATCACAGGATGGCATTGGGTTGGGAGGAGTTTTCTTCTGTGTAGGGCAACTGTGAGTTAGAACTGTCTGGATAGCACCCAACAGTAACACAATTAATAAAGTAATAAACTTGAATATTTTACTTTTACTTTAGCATGGATTGTGGTCTATCATAAACTGATATACTTAAAAATATTCTATCAATCTTTGAATTGCTTATCAAAGTTTAGAAATGTGTGTGTGTGTAATATGCATTTGTGTATTTTATTCTGGCTTAAGGAAAATGCAAAAATATATTATTTCTCCTTTCTCCCTTTAGGGAAACATGAATATCATGTTATGTGTTCTAAATTGTCACTGAAACTCTGATCTATGAAACCTGAAATACAGTTTTAGCAATGATAGAATTTAAAACTCAATTTCCCTCGCTTAGTACATTTCAGATGTTCTCATTACAGGTGATCATACCTACTGAGAACTACACTTTGAAATTTGAATGAAAACTGTAAACATGCTTTTAATAAGATAAATGATTGTAGGGAATTTCAAGATGTCTCTCCTCAAATGCAACCTTTAAATCACAAGATGTTATGATTATCATTCCTTTCTTGACTAAATTTGATAAATCTTCCTGAAGTAAGTAATAGTTCTTCATACTTCCTTTCTCACTAAGCTATACAGTCCCCAAGGTAAGAGACTGGAACCTGTTTTTCAGAGACTATTATTTGTCTTTTACTACCAGTCTATGTACTTTGGGATGCCTCCTTTTCAATGAAAGTCTACAACTTTGATCTGAGGACAGCATCAGTACTACTTATTAATCTGAGAAGGTTAATTTGTCTGTAAACAAACAAATGGACTTACTGAAAAATGAAGCCTTTTTCCTCAGCTACTACCCCATATCATAGTATTGATATCTAAATTTAGAATTTTCCCAACTGTAATTAACCAACACCCCATATCTCTTCTTTACCACATTATACCTTAATAGATAGAATGATAAAGTCATTGCGGATGAAATTTACATTTGAAACAATTATTTTTTTTTACTTTTGACTCTTAAAGCACTTAAAGAAATGGTTAAATACTCCCCAGTTCCTTTGCCTTATTATTATTAACTACATCTTCAATATTTGTATTATTAATGCATTTGGTGGGCCTAGTGGTACTGCTCTTTGGGAAAAAGATGGGCATTGTCATCTTGTGTGATTAAAACTTCCTCCAGCTTGATGTTACACAACAGCAGCTCCATTGTACAAAATATGAACCATAGGTGCTGCAGGATGAGACATGAGGCTCTTCACTTTCATGTTTCTAAGTGACAAATAATTTTAGGAATTTTGTATCAGAAACTAAAGCCTTCCAAAAAACAAATATATTGTTTGTGTGCTGTCAACTTACAGATGACCCTCTAGTGAGTTTTCAAAGGCTGCAAGCAAGATTCTGAGAGGCTGGGCTCTATGAGAATTGTGGCATCAGGATTGGTGGAAGGTCTATTAACAATCTCTGTTATGCAGATGACACAACCCTGCTTGCTGAAACTGAGGAGGACCTCATGCACTTGCTGCGAAGGGTCAAGGACTGCAGCCTTCAGTATGGACTAAGGCTCAATGTCAAGAAGACAAAGATTCTCACCACTGGACCAATTGGCAGCGTCAGGATGGATGACGAAGAGATTGAGATTGTTCACAGCTTCAGTTTGCTCAGCTCCCCAGCCAACACTCTTGGCACCAGCAGTCAGGAAATCAAAAAGCGTATCGCGATGGGAAAGTCTGCTGTTAGGGACCTCTCTAAAGTACTCAGGAGCAACAGTGTCTCTCTGGAGACTAAGGTGCGCCTGATACAGGCCATGGTATTTGCAATCGCTTGTTATGCATCAGAGAGTTGGACATTGACTAGGGAGGACAGAAGGAGAGTGGATGCTTTTGAGCTGTGGTGCTGGAGAAGGGTACTGAATGTACCCTGGACTGCCAGGAAAACAAACAGATTTATCTTGGAGAGGATGAAACCAATCTACTCCTTGGAGGCAAGGATTCTGGGGCTTCGTCTGACATACTTTGGACATGTTGCCAGGAGGGACGGTTCCTTGGAGAGGGACATCATGCTTGGGAGGGTAGAGGGACAACGCAGGAGGGGAAGACTCTCTATGAGATGGATTGATTCGGTGACTGGGGTAATCGGGATGGGTGTGTCAGAGGCGGTGCGGTTGGCGCAGGATACAGCAGGGTTTAGGGCTGTTATGCATAGGGTCGCTATGAGTCAGAAACGACTCGACGGCACATAACAACAACAACAACGACATCAATCTCATGGGAGGAGATTGCCCATTTTTGTCCCACAAAGCAACTGCTGAAGTCAAGACACCTGCCTTTGAGTTGACAGTGCAACTAAAAGTAGTTAGCTTTTGCCTTCTTTTAAGAAAGCAAGACTCTCCTAAATTAAACAAATTTATTTAGTCCTTTTTAAAATAAATTAATAGTTTAAAAATTACAGAAGAAATAAAAATATATTAAAATACATTAATACTAATTATTCTCAATTAGTATAACAATTTCCACTTCTCTTTTTAATAGAAAAGTAGGCAATGACAAAGTTGAAAACTTTAAACATAGATAGTAGAGGGAAATTTTTATATATTAATGGAAAAACATAAGGAGTCATTTGATTTTGTCATAGCTTTCTGATTATTAAATTACTAGATTGAAGAAAATGTTCTCCAGACTATACATTAGGCTTTTCCTCACAGATGTTTGCATTATGTGAAGTAATCAAGATTTGAAATAGATAGTAGTTATTTTGACACCCTTAAGGAAACAGGGTTAAGTAGTAAGTTAAGCATAGCACTCTTTTAACTGAATTTTAGTCTAGGCATTTCCCCCCAATATTCTCATTTTCAGTGTTAATGACAGATTGCCACCATCCTCCTTTCCAGATCCCCTGTAAAACAGACAAACACCAAATCTCAAAACCCAGTGCAGAGACATTAAGGCAATTCCAGCTCATGGGAATATCCATTGGGTTCCAAGCCTGTAAGTCTTAATAGGAGAGACTGTCTTACTTATTTTTTGCAAATGACCTGGTAGGTTTGAACTATCCATCATTTGGCTAACTGTTCTGTGTGTAATTTACTAAGCCATCAAGGCTCATTTTATGATAGGTAGGAATTTTAAAAAGGATTGTTATTCTTCAGTCTTTTATTTTGGTCACAATTTCTTAATTTGGTAGCCTGTGCTAATTTTGTTGTTTGCCATAGAAAAATACACACACACATACACACAGAGAACATTTCTTTTAAAAGCTCTAGATAAAATCATTTTGTCAAGCTTTGGGAATGTTTGTGTGTGTCAAAATCAGTTCAGGAATTAGAATATCATTCCTTCATCATGTAGAGGTGGGTTGGTTTTTTTTTTTTTCTTTCTTTCTTTCCCCTTGTTCTCCAGTGGTATTTTCCTCAAACAATCTCTAGTGTATTTTCACTAATAATGATGTCAGGTCCTTTTGGGAGCAGTTGGAAAGGAAAACAGCGAGGGAGAAGAGGATTGGATCTTTGGGGAATGATTGGGAGGGAAGGCAGTTGAGGGAATTGGTTTCTATGGGTAGCTCACAGGAGAAAGCTTTGCTTTAAGAGAGGAGTCAAATCTTCTGGGAGGTTAAGGGGAATGAAGGGTCAGGAATTGGGTATTTCAGGGAGTTTGGAATTGAAAGAAGCAGTTGGACCCTTGAGGAGTATCTTCAGGGTGCTTTATAAGGGGTGGCAATAAGGGAACACAATGAATGGCTTTGAGAAAATCCTAGGAGAGAAACGAGAGGGAAATCTTGAAAATGTATTTGTTGTTGGCTGTCCGTAGGTCCCTGGTGTGAGAAAGGATCTTGGCAGCTGTAGTTAAAAATGGGCTGACTGTGTAGACCTACTTGTTTATGGGAATACAGTCCTGATTTCCTCTTCATTTGCGTGGTCCTATCAGAATATGGGAATGACTGAAGGCTTTGTTCCTATCTGAGTGTCGCACCCCTCGTGGATCTTTTAAGGTGTGACCTTATCAAAGTTGGCATCTTAATCCAAAGGAAAATTCAGGACAAGCTTGTTCTAGTTGGGGTTCCTGTTATCAGGTCACAGCAATGTAGAAAAATGGATATTAAAACATTAAATCCAGTGCTGTCCAATTGATTTCCACTCCTTTGGACTCTGTAGGACTGAGCAGGACTGTGCTGTAGGGTTTCCGAGGAGGCTTTAGATCACCCGTGGAAGCAGAGTGTCACATTTTCCTCTCATAGAGGCCCTGTAGGACAGAGTAGAACGGCCACATAGAATTTCCAAGGCTGTAAATCTTTATGGAAGCAGACTGGCACATCTTTTTCCTATGGAATTTGAACTGCTAACCTTGTGGTTAGCAGAAAAGTGTTTTGACCAGTGTTACCAGGATTCCTAAACAGTGGTTATATTACTTGAACTCACTGGGTGCCAGCAGAGACCTTGCTTCCATTCATGGCCTTATCGGTGTTTTAAATACTGTCCCAGCATTAGGTCAACCATCCCTACAGAGAATACCTCAATTCTCCTAATTTTTTTTTCCTCTCTTATCCTTTATGAATATTTTCAGAGAAGGCTTTTTTGTTTGAATAGTCAGAAAATGTGGAAAAACAAGATTACAAGGTCGAGGTGAAAGAAGTACAAGATTGGAAGAATGAAACTCTCTCTCTTCACTCAAAGTAAACTGATATCCTTGGCCCAAGGCCAGGGCAGCCTAGGTGCGTTGGGATGGCACAGACAGGGCTGGCGGCATGTTTGTTAAAGAGTGGATTCAGGGAACCTGGCGCTTTACTGTTGTATTTTAACTCTGAAGTTTTAACTCTTTTTTGCATGATGCTCGTTGGAAACAGTAGTAGAGAGATTACACAAAATTTTAAAACCACAGCAAAACAAAACTTTCAAAATGCATAAAAGTTAGCCTAAGGAGACAAGTTAACACGTTTTGTATAATGATGTTATAGTATTTTTCTGAAAGCTCCCAGTACCTGTAGGCATGAGCAGTTAACTCTTTGTTTCCCCCTTCCATTTCCTCTAAATTGAGCAGAGAATTTGAGGCTGTGAGCATTAAAAAGGGGAAGAAAACCAAATTTTTATCCAGAAATGGGGGTTTTTTTGGTCATTTTTGCTGTTGTGATGTACCCTTGAGTCGGAACCGACCCATAGCTGACCCTCCGGTGAATTTTCAGAGGCAATAAATCCCATGGGAGGAGGTTGCCCATCCTTCTGCAGCTGAGCTGGTGAATTCTCACTGTGTGCTTTTGTGTTGTCTACACAGTTCCTTACCATTAAACCTCCAGAGTGCCCTTTTTAGTCACTAGTTGCTATCAAGTTAATTGTTAAAATAGTTCTGTATGTGCCATTTATATGCCATAATTACCACTTCTACTTAGTACATTTTAAAGTATGTTATTTTCAGAAAATTTGAAGTAATTTTCCCATTTTCTCTATAAATTTGATTTCTGATATTTAATTACTAAACAGTATTACTGTGAAACTATGAACTTTGTGTATTTCTGTAACTATTCTGTTACAATAATAATAATAATAATAATAAAAAATAAATTCTTAAGTTACTTTTTTTAAATTTAGTTTGTTTATTTTTCATTTCAATGAACATCTACAGAGATTTTGGAATTCCATTCATTCATTGTTGC
>NW_006399856.1:7418588-7422258 GCF_000299155.1 Elephantulus edwardii
CCCCCCCCCCCAGTTTGCTCCTCTCCTTGAAAAGCAAAAGAAAAACTCCCTCATTGGTACACAATCCCTCCACACTTCTTAATCAAATATAACCAGAAATTGAACTTTATGCATACTGCTAATTTTTTTTCAAGTTGAGATTTTAATGAAAGTTTATAAAGAACTTGAATTTCCATTCATTCATTGTTGCACATTTTCCTCCCTGCCTCCCTTCCCCCCCAGTTCACTTTTTTCTTTGGGAAAAAAGTTCTTTCATTGTTATGCAGCACCCCCACGCGAAGACCACATTACTAGGCAGCTCTTATTGTGGACTCTTGTCATGCCAATAATAGCTAGTCATATGTTCCTTTTATACAGTTCTCTCCCTCGTCTTTTCAATGCTGTGTACATTATTTATCCTCTCTTTTCTTAGTTTCTCCCCAACCCCCACGTCAGTCCTGTTTTATTACAGTGGTATTATGCAATATACTGCTAATTTTACTGAGGATCCGTCCTTTTGTATAACAGCAAAGATAAGCTTAGGAGGAACTGTTTTGCTTCCCTCCTCCCCTTTTTTGTTTCTTCCTCTGGTGCAGTCAGGAATGTGATAGAAGAAAAAAAATCAGTTATATTTCTTTTAGTGTCAATATGATGGAACCACTTCCTTTCAATACTATGTATTACATCTTACTAAAATTCATTCTACTATATATTATGGCTTCTGTTTTTTTATTTCCTTATGTTTCTGATGATGAGTTATCAAAGTCTTAGGAGAGTGATATTTTATCATTTTTTAAATTTTGATGTTGCTTACAAGGAAGAGGTATAAAATTACCCACACACTTATCTTGGCAAATGAGGAACTTCTCAGGACTCTTTTTGATTGACCTGCATTTAGTGGTTTAGTACAGTTTGAACAGAACATTTTAATTCATTATTGGTAATTCAGTCCTAAAATTTTATCTTTTCCATGTTCTCCTTCATTTAAAAAAATATTTTACTGTGGTTTGGGTGGAGGCTTAGAGAGCAGAGGCTCACATTCGACCATTTATACACGTGACTTCAGTTGCAATCCTATGTCCCAGCACTCTTCTTACTTCCTGTTTGGGCTCTTTGTTTCTGTTTGTCTGTCCCTTCACACCTCCCAAACCTTGTATTGGTGCCTCCAGTGTTGCCCCTTTTCTTCTGTTATGGTTAATTGTTCTGGGGAGTTCACTCTTTATTTTTCAAGCATTTTTACCTTTGCTCTAGCTGGATAAAAGTGAGCAGACATACACCTTAACACCTGCTAATACCCTGACTTCCCAGGGTATGGAAAGTAGCCAGTAACTTCTGAGATTACACATTTCTCCATCTGAAAGGGCCACTCACAAATTCTACCTAAAACATAATATAAATTGAGAAAGAAGGTAAGAAAGCAGGTCTTTCAACTTTCCAAGTATGTATCGAGTGTGCTTCTTTTTGGTTTTATTAAATTAGTGAAAACTCTCTGTAGCATATCCAGGTCTACTGTCTAGACATTGCTTTTTGTTGGTTTGCATGATGCCGCTGTTCTTCTTAGTGCTCTGAATACTGTAATCTCACCATGAATCAGTTATCTAAAATGTCAGGTTTATTTGCTGAAGCAAGTATGGCATTATTTCCTATCCTTTAGACAGAGTTTAAGTGAGAATAAAGTGGTAGGAAAGAATGTTCCTTTGTACTTTAGGTGTGAATGTACTATCATTTGTACTACTGATTTGATTGCTACAGCTACTATCATTAGCATCTCTGGCCAAGCCTGGAACAAGCTGTACTGATTCCATGCATGATGGAATTCAGACACTGGGCACGCAAGTACCTACTCTGACGGGTGTTACTTTAGCTATCTGAGAGTTGGTTGTGTCCTTGTAAGTTAAAAGTTATTTCAGTTGTGAATCTTGAACATTTTAAGTCCTTGCTTTTAAAAACAAAGTGTAAATTTAATTTGAGCCTAGAGAAGGCTTCATTTCCCCCTCCCCAAACAAGTTTGTTTTCATAACCTTAGTATCATCTGAATAGGAGATAGTGACATTTACCAGAAACAAGTCTAGTTAGAGTAAACGCCTATTCCACAAGTCCTTTTCCTCAGGCATTCTGAAAACAGTTGGAGTGAAGGTGGTATCTCCATACTACTTTAGATAGAGCTACTTTGATCTCTGAGAAAGGAAAAATATCTAGAATGGAGAACTTCTAAGTAGTAGTGCCTTCTTTATCTCCAGCATAGTTTTTTAAGCAGTGAAACATTTATATTGTATATAATATTTTTTGTTACTATAATATTTTTTTTAAAAACTCCAAGTTTAAAAGTGATTTAACTGGTAAACTGAATTTTCCTATTATAGACACACAAATGTTGATTCTCCACTTTGTTTCACCATTTAATTTTTCTGTTCTTAAGGACAAGAAGTAGAAAAAACCTTGCTTTATCAATGAAGGGCTCCGTCTTCCTTTAAAACGCAGAAGCTAAAGCTCTAGCTAGTTAATTGAAACATTGGTAGTTTGAATTCATCAGCTGCTTCTGTGAGGAAGGTGTAGCATTTTGGCTGTTTCTATAGGAAATTGCAGCCCTTGGAAGCCATGTGGAGCAGTTCTTCTCCAAAGGTCATGATGAGTCAAAATTAACTTGATGGCCCCAGATTTTATCCTGTTCTTCTGAATAGGTCAGCCCAAAGTTTCCACTGTGTAGATGGAGTTTGTATTCTTTTTTTTTATTAGGGCCAAAAGTGACAAACAAACAAACAAAATAATGTTGTTGTTAAGTGTTGCTGAGTTGCATTCAACTCATAGCAACCCGATGAACAACAAACTGAAGCCTTATCTTACCCTATCCTGTGTTATCCTCTCAGTCTCTGCCATGCTGAAGCCCATTGTTGTGTTCTTATAAAATTAATGATGACTATTATATAGAATCATTATGTACTTTATAAGAAAAGGCATGGACAAGCAAGGAATATGATTCACTTTTGACTATCTGGATTAATCTTTATCTCTGTTATTTTTTTTTGAAAAGAAATAAAAACCAAGTTCTAATAACATTTCTAACTATGCCAAAAGATATTATAGTTGGATTTGGGTAAGAAACTTAATAATTTATATGTATACTTGTAAGGTTAGCCTTAACTGTGTTTGACAGTTTATTTCACACAACTCTGTATCAAATCAGTAAGATGTTAAAATCCTGTTGTTTCTTAAAGAGTCTTTTGAAACAGTGTGGTAAATGTGTAGTTTTTAGGAAGTGCCATTGTGGTATGGTGCAGGGTTCCAGTTGGCTGTTCATGTGGTTGCAATGAATTTTCCACTCTGATGGTACCTAACAACACCAACTATGTGATACACTGGCAACTTTATGAATCTTTCATTGTTACGTAGTCTGAATTAAGACCTGCTTAGGTGCACGATCATTAATAGGAGAATTTTTAATTTGAAAAGTTAATTTTACTACAAAACAATTTGTATTAATAATCCCTAAATTTAAATATCTTTAAACTCAAATTTATTACTGGTGAGTTAGAACAGTCTCATAATTGAGCTGTTAGTGAATTTCCAAGGCTAGAAGTCCTGTGGCAGAGTCAGTTCTTGAAGCTGGGCTAGTGAACATACTGGGAGCTCCTGCAGCTTTGAACCAGGAGGAAATGCCCCATCTTTCTCCTGCAGAGCTGTTGGTGGATTT
>NW_006399856.1:7422853-7443877 GCF_000299155.1 Elephantulus edwardii
TATATCTTTCTTACATACTTTGAGCATGTGGTCAGGGGAGACTGGTCCCTGGAAAAGGACATCATGCTCAGAAGGATGGGGGGACAGTGTAGGAGAGGAAGGCCTTGGAAGAGGTGGATGGACACAGCAACTAGGGTAATGGGGGTAGGTGTGTCAGGGTTAGTGAGATTGGCTCAGAACAGCACAGGTTTTAGAGCCATTATACATTGAGTTGCTATGAGTCACAGGTGACTCAACAGCAGATAACAATAACTGCAATAAGATATACAACTTTTTTTCCTACATAATTTTTTCTCTAGTTATACAGAAATATCTGCCTACATAGTTTTATAAAAGTGGAGAAAGATAAAGTTTAAAGCATCTATATTATATCCTCAGAGCCAACTACTGTTAGTATTTTTGTTTGTATCTTTCCAGATTTACTAACACACACATATCAATTTCTACCAAAATAGCATATCTTTTGTGACTCAAGATATACCTTATTGTTGTCCTTATTCATTAACATATAGATGTTATAATTTACAGCATATGAAAAATGGAGGATAGCTACATCAGATCACAAAATTAAAGACAGCCATACAACTCTGTTATTCATAGCCTAGACAAGCTTACACATAATTTTTGAGGATACACAATTCAACCCATGAAAATAATCATTTATAAAGTTTCATGTTTCTCTATAGGTTTTCAGTGGACATACATCTACTGCATCAATATAATGGCCACACACAGTAAAAGTCATAACCACTGCCATGTGTTTGCTCTACACCATGCTCCCAGTAACTTCTGGATCATTGCCTGCATTTTCTAACTATACTATGTTTACAGTTACCATTACTGTCTCGTGTTTTTTGGATGAGGTTGAGATTCACACAGTTAATTACTTACTTTTACTACCCTGTGAAGTCAATATATAAACTTGACTATAGAATACATATTCCGCTACTCTGTGTGTAACCTTCTTGTGAATGCTTTTTCCGTAATGTATTTAACCAGTTTTCTCTTGACATGTATTTATGTAACTTGGTTTTTGATGTCATGGACGACATTTATGATGATAAATTCAACACAGTAGAATTGATTAGTTAATGCAATAACATTTTAAGATTTTGATAGGTATTGCTGAATTGCCCTTTTAGAGCATTTGCACAGTTTTATACTCTTTCTGTGCATACATTTTAGAATGCCCATTTTCCTCCACTTGGGCCAAGAGCATATGTATTCCTTTTACATTGTATTATTTTAAAGAAATTTTGTGACAGGAAATTTAAAATGTTCTTATTCTTCTTTGTAGGTTTATATGAACTTTATTTTGCCTGTGTATGTTCACATCTAAAATGAAAGGATAGTGTATTTCCTTCTTAATTGTGTGTTGTTATCTTCAAATTGGAACCAACTCATAGAGCCTCCCACAAGTTTTCAGAAGCATAAAGTTTCACAGGAGGAGATTGTCCATCTTTCTCCTGTGGAGTATCTGGTGGATTTGAACTGTGTACCTTTGTCTTGGCAGCATTACTCTTTACCACTAAGCTACCAGTAACAGAACCAGTTGAGTGACCAGGCTATGTAGTGTGTGTAAAGTGTAGTATCATTGTGACATCCGTCCTCTTATAACATTTCTTCTGAGGATATTAGAAATGAAATAAGTTGGCCCAGCTGAGTAGTTGATTCAGGAAGTAAACGTTTTATAGATGCTATAAATTTCAATTGTTGCTGTTGCTATGTGTCATCAAATTGCTTGTGACTCATAGAGACCCTTTGTCCAGCAGCTCTGAACACTGCTCTACCCTGTGCCGATCTTATTGTCTCGGACACACCTACACCCATTACCCCAGGCACTGAGTCAATTTATTTCATCAAGGGTCTTCCTCTCTATTTTTGTCTTTGGTCGATTGGAAAAAGTATCTGTGAGTAAAATATATTGGAATTTAACATCATTATCAAAATTATCGTCCATATTTTTTGACTGACAGAGGAAAGTGTTAATTTTGTTCTAGTTTCTATAGATTTTAATGTTTAATATTGTTATTGTTAGGTGCCATAGAGCCAGTGACAAATCATAGCAACCTTGTGTATAGCAACAAAACACTGCCTCATCCTGTGTCATCCTCACGTTCAAGCTCATTGTTACAGCCAGAGTGTCAGTCATCTCTCTGGGGTCTTCTCTTTTTCTGCTGATTCTCTGCTTTGCCAAGTATGATGTCCTTCTACAACGACTGGTCCCTCCTGAGAACATGTCCAAAGTCTTGCTGTTCTTGCTCCTAAGGAGCATTCTGGCTACAGTTCTTGCAAAGCAGATGTGTTCTTTCTTCTGACAGTCCATAGTATATTCAGTATCCTTTTCCCACACTGTTCAACATCTCAAAAGTTTGCCTTATTCATTGTCCAGTTGAAAATACCATGCCATGCTCTAATATTAGGAGCTTGTTAGAGAAGGAATATTTTCGGATATATGTAAGTAAATAGAAATAATTACATTCACGTGGCCAGTCCAAATGCTATTCTCTTGTGCCTTATAACCTTTGACAGTGTTTATGGTTTGAGAATCGAAAAAGTATCAAGGGCCAGGTTACAGAAGGTGATGGACTCCTGATTCTCTGATGCCCTTAAAGGCTCTGGATAATGGAGAAGCAAGTGCCTACATGTGTTGGCTTTTGTTAGTTGGATCCAGCTCCTGCAGAGAGATGGCCGAGGTCACGTCAGCACCCGGGAGGTTGGGAAAGCTGGAACCGGAGCAGCTGAGCCAATCTCCGGACAAACTGGTTCTAACTAGGACAGGATGAGAGGACTTGCTTTGGCGACTCTTCACCCATCACCTGAAGTGATGGAAGTTTCTTTTTCATTTCACTTTTTTCCTGTTGTCTGTTTGGTTCTATACAGCATAGATCTGTTTGGGGGCCTATTTATCAGAATTGCTGTTTTTGTTAAATTAGGCTTTGAGGGGTTTATTGTTTTATTTGTCCATGTTTTTCAGGGTAAGAATCAAAGGAGACGCAAGTCGTACAGTTAAGGTAGTGTGGTGGAAGGACACATTGTGGCAGTGACTGTGTGCTGAGGCCCAGCACTTCAAGTTAAACGTGAACTAAGCATGCTTGTCTCAGTAATGCATTTAAGTATTTCAAGGTTTGGTAACATTAGACACTAAAACTCCTTTGATTTTGCAGAGTTTTTAAAAAATAATTCTTTTTAGAAAGAAGACTGGGATTCTATTCTCATTTTCTTCACTCGCTTGCTTCTTAAACTTTTGCTGATTTTTCAAAATCTGAACGCTAGTCATATATATCTTCTTCTTGTTCAGTACTAGGTCAGTGATTATCAAGTGTGGTTGTGTGATGGAATAATTTGGAGATGTTTAGAAACTAAGCTTTGATCTCACCCGAGACTAAATGATTGAATTAATGAAGGAGTGATGCTTCTTGTTGTTGCTGTGCGTGTTGAGTACCATGGAGCTGGAACAGTCTTAGAACTCATTCTCCTCCAGCGGCTTATCAGAGGCAGTTAATCATACAGGAATGAGATTTGTGCATCCTTCTCCCATGGAGCAACTTGTGGATTTGAACCACAAGTTCTTTTAATTCCAGCACAGCTTCTTACCAGTAAGCCTCGAGAGCTCTTTTGAGGACACAGGAGTTGGCGGTGGGGTACAGGCTGAGACACCTGTAATTATTTTTTCAAACTTCTCTATTTCGTTTTTATAGGGATGCCTGGTAGCCTAGTGGCAAGAAGCTGAGCTGCTGTCCTAAAGACATGTGGTTTGAGGCCACGAACTGCTCTGTGGGAGAAGGATGGGTAGTCTCCTCCAGTGTGATCAACTGCCTCTGAAAACCTGCCAGAGGGCCAGTTATGGGTCATTTCTGGTTCTATGTACATAACAACAATCAGTTAATTTTGATACACCGTGAAGTGTAGTACCACTGATACAGAATAATACATCTGACCAAGCTTCTGAGATTTTCTGGAAATAATACACAGTAACGGTATTAATCTTTGCAGATAACTCACCAAACCAAACCTAACTTGAAATGAAGCAATGGGACCACTACCCCACAGATCCAGAGCTAAGAGCTGTTGCCCAAGTTTGTTGCAGGATTTAGGAGGAGATCCAGAACTGGCAGAACTAAGCGCCTAAAGCTGTAAGGCTGAATGCTGAGATGCCTGAGAACACATTTTGGAAGCTCTCCTAACTGGTTATATCTGCTACCAACCTGAATTACAGCCTTTTGACTTTCCTAATACAGTTCTGTGTGGTTTATCAGATACCACATTAGATTTTGGATCCAGTAGAGCAGTAAGATTGGTGTTGGGATGAGTAGAAAGGGGTGTAGGAGCATGGGGGGTGTGTGTCTGACCTCACAGGAATTGGTTTTGTTTTGTTTTGTAGTTGTTGTTGGCAGGGACAGTTCTCCTTTGTGGAATTAATGGAGGTCAGACTTTCCCATCCCATGTTGCCCTTGCTCTTTTTACAAGTCTGTACTAAAAACTTTATGTAATCTTTAATCAGGATCATTAAGTGCTTCAAATTCTCTTTGTGTTAATCAATCAAGAGTGTATCATCTGCATATCACAGTTTTTATTTTATGCCACAATTTTCTTCACATTCTCTAGCTTCTCTGTTTTCTTTCAGCATACAGATTTAATAAGTGTTATAAATGGATACAAACTTGATATACAGAATGACCATTTTTAAACCATATCACCATGGTTTGCACTTTTGCATCACTATCTCTTGGCCTGTTATAGGTTCTACATAAGCACAAGTAAATGTTCTGGAATTTTTATTCTTTGCAATGCTATCTATACTTTGTTATGATCCACATAGTTGAATGCTTTTGGATAGTTATTATAAGTAAATATCTCTCTGGTATTATCTCCTTTCAGTTACAAACCATCTGATGTCAGTAATGATATCCTTCATTCTACATCTTCTTTTGGAATTTTTGGTACTTCCTTACTAATGTACTTGTACATTTACTTTTTTTAATATTTTCAGCAAAAACTTATTCAGGGTGATATTAATGATATTATTTTATAATTTTAGTTAGACACCTATCTTTGGAATAGGCACACATTTGGTCTCTGCTGGTTCGTTGATGAGGCCCCTGCCTTTCAAATGTCTTGATAGAGATAAGTGAGTCTTTACAGTGTTGTGTCTCTTAGTCGAACTCTTTCAGCTGGTATTCCATCGATTCCTGAAGCCTTGTTTTTCACCAGTGTACCTTCCCACTTCAGTCCTCTAGATGCTTGATCATCTGCTGCTTCCTGAAAGGATTGGAAGGTGACCAGTTCTTTTTGAAACAAAACTCTTTGTATCCTTCCCATATTCCCTTCTCTTTTCTCCATCCTTTGATGTTTTTTTTATCTATAGAAATCTTCAGTGTTTTAACTTTGCTTTATTTTCTCTTCATTTCTTTCAACTAAAGAAATAATGAACATGTTCAAACCACTTAATTTTCTATTTTCAGATCATTTTGCCTTTTATTACAATACTTTCAGAAATTATCTGAACAATTATTTCCTATTAGATTAATATGAAAAGGCACTATATGAATCTGTATGGATGTTATTATAAAACAGGGATGATACCAGCCTTGGTTTTACTGACTATCCAGTGCTTTATATCCTAGAATTGAAATGTAAAAACCAAATAAACAAACACCCAAGCCAATCCCTGCTGTCTGGTTTATTCTGACTTGTGACAACCCTCTGTCAGGTTTTCCAGATTCTAAACCATAATGGAGGTTTGGTTCCTTTGAATTGTGTTGATGAAGAGAATCAAATATACCTTGGACTAAAAAAAGAAATGATTAAACTTGTCTTGGAGGAAGTATAACCAGCGTGGTCCTTGGCATCAAAAATGGTGAAATGTGTCTCATGTACTTTGAACAGTCGTCAGGAGGCACTTTAGAGAAGAGCATTATACTGGGAAAAGTGGAGAGTCAGTGAACGAGGAGGACCTGCAGTGAAGTGAACTGACATGTTGACTGCAACATTGGCTTAACTAAGGTGGCAGTTGAGGACGGTACAAAATATGTCAAGACTGCACTTTGTTGTTCAACCACAACAACAGATCACAACAGATGGAGGCTGATCATCTTTCTCCAGCCGAAGCACTTGTGCATCTGAACCACTAGAGGTACGCAACTTTGGATGAAAAATGCAACTAGTTTTTCAGGGCTGAAGTATATCAGCATTTTTTCAACCAATTTTTAAAAAAACTTAATAATTAGTGGATTTCAAAGCAATCTCATTTTAGCACACCTTTAAAATTATAAAAAGAGAAATAACCCTTTCTATTTACAAGCAATATACCATCCATTATAACCATAAAATAAATATAACATAAAAATATTTAAAATATTAGCATTCTTTTTGTTTCCCCTTTGTTCACTTACAAAATTCGAATACATTGTTTTTAAGAACAAATTCATTACATTTCCCTCACCACCCCTACCCATCAAATTGTACAACCCCCACATGACTAATCTCCCCTCACCCTGCACATTCTTTTTAAGAAAAGAATTTGCTATATGTGATACTTTCACGCTGCATTGATGGGAGTATAAATTGGTGCTTCATTTGGAGAAAAATTTATAATATTGTATCGAAACTCTTATAATGTACATACCATTTGACTATATTTTTAACTAATAGATCCAAAATATATGCATATTTATGCTTAAATATGCTCATTGACGTATTGTTTTGGTGAGTTGAATTTCAAAAATTCTATTATTTTGCAGTAGACAGTATTATGTAGTATGAAGTGGGTTTTATTTAAAAGTTTTTTAAAACTAAGACCTTAAAAAAATTAAGAAAAACAACAAAAAAACCTAAGACCTTAAGCACTGGCACCAATCATTTCTGACTCTTCAAGACTCTCCATTGGGCTTCAGAGACTACAAGCTTTACTAGAGGAGATGCCTCTCTTTGCCGTGATTGTGCTGCCCAGTGGAGTATGAGTAATAATGAGCCTGTAAACAACAGATCTGAACCCTGTCCTGTACCATCTCATCATCTCTGACCCGCTGGAGCCCATTGCTGTAATCACTCTGTCAATCCCTCTTTGAAGGTCTTCTCTCTTTCACTCACCCTCTACTTTACCAAGCATGATGTCCCTTTCCAAGGAAGATCCTCTCCCAGCAATATGCCCAAAATATATGAGTCAGATCTTCACCATCCTTGCCTCCAAGGAGCCCTGTGGCTGAACTTTCTCCAAAGATATCTATTTGTTCTTTTGGCAGTCTCTGTGTTGTTCAGCACTCTTCTCCAACACCACAACTCAAAGACATCAATTTTTCTTCTGCCATCCTTATTCATTGTCCAGCTCTAATATGTGTAGCAAGTATTTGAAAGATCATGGCCAGAATCAGGCACACTGTAGTCTTTAACCTGGCATTATTGTACCTCAGTAATTTGGACAGGTCCCTGACAGTGGACTTTCCTAATGCAGTTCATCTCCTGATTACCTGACTGCTGCTACCAGGTGTATTGATTGTAGATCCAAATAAGATGAAAGTTTAATTCCTTTCTCTGTAATGATGCTGCTTTATCAGTCCAGTGGTGAGGATCTTTTCTTCTTTATGTTGAAATGCAACCCATATTGAAGACTTTGACCTTCTGCAGCAAACATTTCAAGTCCTCCTCACTTTCAGCAAGCAAGCTTATATCATCTCCGTAATTCAGATTGTGAGTTTTTTTCTAATTCTGAAACTGCATTCTTCTTCATAGAGTCCAGCTTCTCAAATGATTTTGCTCAGCATACAAATTGAGTATAATTTTCTTTTCTTTATTTATTATATTTGCTATTGATACCCTTCTGGTCCCCCCAAACAAATAGATGTTTGTGGATATAAGTGTAATAGTAACATTTAAATTTTATTTCAGATTTCTGTAATTATACTTTTAGTAAACTTAAATAATTACCTTACAGGCAAATGAAACAGCTAATTTAAGAGATTTTTTATGTTTGCTTTTGCTTAAACTTTTTAGATTTAGTGAAATATATACTGAAACTTGTGGTGAAGTATACTCCTTAAAGTAAATCAAAATGTCAGTTTCCTCTAAAACTTTTCATTAGTAAATAGATATTTTCATCCTATAAAGCAAAACAAATGAAAAGCTATCTCAGGGTTATATTAATTTTTATAAGAACTACTTCTTTAAAGACCTAGTTGTTGAAAATACTTACTATATACTGTTGAACAATTGACTTAATTATACAATTAAGTAATGAAAGAATTTTCTTATTTAGGTATTTTTTTTAATTATATACCTGTTTTGCCAGGCCCCCTCTCTCCTCCCCAATCTTTTAGGAGCTCCTTTGCCAGGCTAGTGGGACTAACTATAAACTCCCTCCAGGAGAGTATTGACTACCTGAGCAAAAGGCAAGTGTGTTATGGGTCTCAGAAGCCCTGTTAGCCCCTGACAAGCTCTCTCTTGCTACTGCCTGTGAGAACTGCAGCCTTTCAGTAGTGTACCAGTTTAAGGAATTGTTAAATGTGTTGAATCACCTTTCTGTACTTCAGGTATTGAAATGATGGTAAGTTAGTGGCCCCTTACTGACTCTTTGATTTCAATCAAAGTTGTTGTTAGGTACTATCAAGATGACTGCAGCTCATAACAAACCTTTGAATAAACAAATCTGACCTGTGTTCTCTCCTGTACAACCCTCACCATCTCTAGTATGCTGGAGCCCATTGGTACAGTCACCATGTTGTTGTTGTTGTGTCTTGTTGAGTCAGGATCAACCCATGGCTGACCCTCCCGCCAGTTTTCAGAGACAGTTAATCACACCAGACAGGACTGTTCATTCTTCTCCCGAGAAGAAGCTGGTGGATTTGAACCATGCCCCTTCGTAGTCCCTTTTAAGTGTTTAGTGTTGTCATATGTATCTTCCTAATTTCTTCATCTTCTGACCAAGAGATGGAAATTAGAACTCCGAGTCGATTATAACCTGCTCTGCTCATGTCTGCTGAGCTTGTCAGTCCATGCCTTTGTCGTGTCAAGGCACCTTCATCTCCTCACACAGGGGTTCCCATTCCCCTTTTTTGGTTCATTTTCACCTGTTGACACCCTTTTCTCTTGTGCCATTTAAAATCAAATCAAATGCAAAGTAAGTTCTATCTCCTATAATTTCTCGTTGAAACTTTAACTACCCAGAGTGTATTAGCCTTTACATTTTAGAATACTAATACTAATGGGTGACTGGAATGCAAAAGTTGGGAATAGAGAAGAAGATTCAGTAGTTGGAAAACATAGACTCAGTGACAGAAATGGAGCTGGAGAGAGGATGATTGAATTTTGCACAATCAATGACTTATTCATTGCACATACATTTTTTAAGAGACATAAATGCAGGTTATATACATGGATTTCACCTGATGGTATGCATAGGAATCAAATTGATTACATTTGCAGAAAGAACCGCTAGAGAAGCTCAATATGTGAAAACTAGGCCAGGAGCTGATTGTGGAACAGACCACCAACTACTCATATGCAAGTTCAAGCTGAAGCTGAAGAAAATTAAACCAAGTCGACAGGAACCAAAGTATCACTTTGAGTCTATCCCACCTGAATTTCAGAACCATCTCAGGAACAGGTTTGAGGCCTTGAACACTGGTGAGCGAAGACCAGATGAGTTGTGGGAAGATATCAAGGGTATCATCCAAGAAGAGTGCAAACGTTCATTACAACGACAGAAGAGGAAGAGAAGACCAAAATGGATGTCAGAAGAGACTCTGAAAATTGCACTGGAGAGCAGAGAAGCCAAAGCAGAGAGAAGAATTCAAGACACTAAAGAGTTAAATAGAAGATTTCAAAAGTCAGCACGGAATGACAAAATTACAATGAAATGTATAAGGAGTTGGAGTCGGAAAATCAAAAGGGCTGAACTCGCTCAGCATATCTTAAGCTCAAGGAACTGAAGAACAGACTTAAACCTCGAGTTGCTATAATCAAGGATGCTTTGGGCAGAATATTAAATGATCCAGGAAGTATTAAAAGAAGATGGAAAGAGTATACTGAGTCACTGTATCAAAAGGAATTGGCAGACACAGAAAAATTTCATGAAACAATATATGAGCAAGAGCCTATGGTGATGAAGGAAGAAGTTCAGGCTGCTTTGAAGGAAATAGCAAAAAATAAGACCCCAGGAATAGATGGCATACCAATTGACATATTTCAGCTAACAGATGCTGCCTTGGATGTGCTCACCAAGTTGTGACAAGAAATCTGGAGAACAACCACTTGGCCAACTGACTGGAAGAGATCTATATTTGTTCCCATCCCAAAGAAGGGTGACCCAACAGAGTGTGGAAACTATAGAACAATCTCATTGATTTCATATGCAAGCAAGACTCTACTGAAGATTATCCAAAAATGACTGGAAGAGTACATCATCAGAGAATAGCCAGAAGTCCAGGCTGGGTTTAGAAGGGGTCATGGTACTAAGGATATTGTAGCTGATGTTAGATGGATCTTAGTTGAAAGCAGGGAGTACCAGAGGAATGTTTCATTGAGTATGCAAAGGGGTTTGACTCTGTGGACCATAACAAACTGTGGCTGACTCTGAGAAGAATGGGAATACGAGAACACTTGATCGTGCTAATGAGAAACCTCTACCAGGACCAAGAGCAAGGAATCACTGCATGGTTCAAAATTGGGAAGGGCGTACACCAGGGATGTGTCCTGTCTCCATACTTTTTCAACCTGTATGCAGAACAGATTATCCGGGAGGCTGGGCTCTATGAAGAGAAACCAAGACTGGTGGAAGATCTCTCAACAATCTGCGATATACAGATGATACAACCCTGCTTGCTGAAACTGAGGAGGACCTGAAGCACTTGCTGCAGAGGGTCAAGGACTGCAGCCTCCAATATGGATTGAGGCTCAATGTCAAGAAGACAAAGATTGTTACCACTGGACCAATTGGTAGCATCAGGATGGATGGTGAAGAGATTGAGATTGTTCACAGCTTTAATTTGCTTGGCTCCACAGTCAACACTCTCAGCACTAGTAGCCAGGAAATTAGAAGATGTATTGCTGTGGGAAAGTCTGCTGTTAGGGACCTCTCCAAAGTACTGAAGAGCAATGGTGTCTCTTTGGAGACTAAGGTGTGTCTGATACAGGCCATGGTCTTTGCAATCACTTGTTATGTATCAGAGAGCTGGACAGTGACTATGGAGATAGAAGGAGAATTGATGCCTTTGAGCTGTGGTGCTGGAGAAGAGTACTGAGGGTACCATGGACTGCTAGGAAAACAAACAGATTCATCTTGGAAAGGGTCAAACCAGGCTGCTCCTTGGAGGCAAGGATTCTGAGGCTCCATCTAACATACTTTGGACATGTTGCAAGGAGGGACAGGTCCTTGGAGAGGGACATCATGCTTGGGAGGATGGAGGGACAGCGTAGGAGGGGAAGGGCCCCTATGAGGTGGATTGATTCAGTGACTGGGGTAATGGGGATGGGTGTATCGGAGACAGTGCAATTGGCACAGGCAGAGCAGAGTTTCGGGCTGTTGTACATAGGGTTGCTATGAGTCGCAAGCGACTCAATGGCACATAACAACAAACAACAATAATAGCAGTCTAAATTTTTTAAAGTTGCTGTGTGTCATTGAGTTGGCTGGGAGGCCTTGTGACCCTGTGAACAACAGATCTGACTCTGCTCTGCCCTGTGCGAGCCTCCTGTTCTCAGACTTGCCGGAGCCCTTTCTTACAGTTTTTGTGCCAGTTCATCTTGTTGAAGGTCTTCCTCTCTTTCTCTTACTCTGCTTTCCCTGACCCTCCATCTCCAACTGTAAAGCATTAGTACTAGAAATGGAATTTTGATGGTCATGTAGTTAACATTTGTTCCTAAATAAGTAATCCTTTGTGATAAACTTCTAATATACAATTAAGTTCCAATATGTAAAGCTCAGTTCTGTAACTGGGCATGTCTAGGTATTCCTTCATTTTCTTAATAAAAACCATGAGAATGATTACTGTGCATGTACCTGACACTGTGCGTGGCCAACAGAAAAGAAGGCAATGGATGCAGCTTCGTCCTTATAAAGAACTTAGTAGTCTTGTGAAATACAAGACATTACAAACAGAAACACACATATAAATGCGTAGTAGAGATTTATAATAGATAAAGAAGAGCAGGATCTTGTGAAGAGAATTTTCAGTACTTTAATTCATATTGGATATTTGAAGGTGAAGTTTAACTTGAAGAATAAGTGAAGGAGGGCAGTACTCAGAGAGCAAGGTCCCTGAGGTAGGAGAAATCTGGACTTTTAAAATCTCCTTTTGAGGTAGGTAGGCTTCATATGCTGTGAAGTAAAGCGAAGTACAGGGAGTAACGTAGCTGGAAAGACAAAGGAGAGCCAAGTAATAAAACATTTTAATTTTTTTTGTAGATTTGGGGACGAAGTTGGATTATTATCTTAAATGCAGTAACAGCTGTTGAAAATTTTGAACACTTGGCAGACTTCGAGTTATGGGTTTTTTGTGCTTGTTTGTTTTGGGAAGGGAGTAGATCTTCAAATCTAGAAAGTCCAGATTTCACTATTACTTAAGTGACTTTCTTATTAATCAAATGTAGGCCAAGTTCACAGCCATATTCTTAGGGTAGACAGTTTTTGATTTATTAATAAAAGCCTGGCATTCCCTGGAAATGCAGGCGTGTTTTGCACTGAAAAACTGGGTCCTAGGAAAGAGGATATGTTTTCCCGGACCTTCTGGAAGAAAAGTACTAAAACCAAACCTGTTAGAACTGTATGACTCAATCTCAGTAACGGCAAAATGAGACCCCCAAAAAAAATTTGTTTGAGGAAAATTACACATAATAAAGAAGGGGCGGGGGGTCCAGAACATGGAGCTGATAGTAGAAAATATGTAGATGCTACCATCGTTGTTTCTACCCTGAAGAAGAACAACTAACAGTGGTAGCATTAACCACAGAAGACCCACATGTAGTGTAACCTTGCCTGAGTTGTGTACTGTGGGACATGGAATCCTTATACCACTGCATTTTGAACAGAAAGTCAGATAGATAACATCATAGAAGGGACCAGCCTTGCCAAGTGATAAAAGACCATTAACCTTGGGATTAGCAGACTAATTAGGGCTTATTACCCCTCTCTGGGCTGTGATATTTAGACAGTACTCCTAGGGAACTCTGGTGACTTAGTGATAAGGAATTGTGCTACTTACACAAAATTATATGATTCAAATCCACCAGCTGCTCTGAGAGAGAAGGATGGGCAGTCTCCTCCTGGGCAATTTCCTGCCTCTGAAAACCCACTGTAAGGTCAGCTGTGGGTGGGTTCTGACTCAACTGCACTCAAGAACTAAAACCACTACCTAGAGCAAGGGAAACTTCTAGCCAGTTATATTTAATATAAACATTTACATGTAACCATAGTTTAACCCAGAAATGATAGTGTTAAGTCATTTTGTTAAAATTTATAACACAATGACTTACCTGATTTGTTGAGAGTGAATGAAAAACTGTAATAAAGGGGATGGGGCTCCAGGTAGACATGGAAGAACAAGCACTCATTCAGCTAGACTGGTGATTTGAATGAGAATGGCCTCAGTTAGAGAATGGTATCTTTTCTTTTACTTAGCTCCCATCTTCTGTACATTATCTCCTCTGGTCCTACAGCTCCCATACTTGAGCTTTCATATCTACAGTTACCTGTCCTCCTATTTTTCTGATTAAATATCTCTACTTCATGCAGTGATTGTTTTTCAGATGATTTCCAAAATCTAAACTCCATTATTTAGAAGATCAAATATTCTTGTCAGCCGTAATTTTCATCCTAGTTTTGATAAGCAAGTTTTGAATATTTCTCTCCAAATCTCTGTAGGGTACAACTTGAAATACTTCTTCCAGTTAACATCTTTTCATTGATCAATACTGAGTTTAGCTGCTCAACCTGTTATGTTACTTTTTGATTGCTTGCTACATTTTCTTCCATTTCAACCTCAAAAATGTTGTGAGATTTTTCTAAAGTTCAAGATGAAGAATCTGCATTTTCCTTATTAACCAGTCTAGTCATTCAAGAGAGATAAGAATAATCTTAGTGAACGTACATTGGATATTTCTTTTTAAGGTTTTTTTACAAGTATTTTCCAACAGTTTTGAGAAGCTTATTGTAAACCTCCAATTTTAGATTTGCAAACCTCACACCGTTTTTCTCTCTAAAAGTTACAAAATTATACTAGGTCCAATGTTCTAGTACCTTATAAGTCTAACTGGAGTATTTTTAAAGTTTCTGGTAGTAATTTTTCTTTTTTTGATTTACATCTGAATGTCTTTTGAGATCATTGAAATATATCTCATCTGAACCTCAGGTGGCAGTTGGCTTTGGTCCCCATGTTTGGGGTTTGAATCTACTCAGTTCCTCATGGAAGATAGGCCTGGCCAACAGCTGCTATATTAAAGCCAAGTGAACTGTGTGAAGCAGTTCCACGCTGTAACACATGATGTTACTGTGAGTCAGGGACCAATGTAATAGCAACTAAACCAAAAAAAACCAGCCTGGAGCCTGAGCTTTTGGACTCATTTTAAATAAATAGGTTGTTACTATTTTATTATCTACTTTCCTGTCTTTACTTTATGCTCCATATTTATGTCTTTAGTCTACTCTTCCATATTTGCCTAAGATTTCATATCTAGCCAAACGAGATTGCCGCAGTTGTCTGTTTCCCCTTCTTCATTGTATATAATAACATCTTCATGATAGTACACCCTCCTGTGTGTTCATTTCCATACAGATGTATATCTTCTTACTTAATGGAATAAGCAGTTATGACTTTGCTTATTCTTCTTGCCATTGTAAACTAATTTTCTTTTTCGTTCTGCTAGATTTTAGTATCCCCAAAGTAAAATCCGATTGGTCCTGGATTATTGGCATTTTTAGTGTCATATTCCCTGCTATGTACTTTTTCACACTTCTATCTTTCATTTGCCCTTGCTGAACATTGAAGACTCTTCTTAAAAATCTTCTAGGTATTATTTTTTTAAATTTTATTTCTCCTCCATTCCATAATGTTAATACCCTGTATTGTTTTCCCTTGCTAAATTTTACAAAGAACTTGGTTATTTCATTTTTTTAATTTCCTGAAAAACTGGAGATTGTTACAAAATCGTTAATACATACATATGCCACATTTACATATGCACCATATACACACCTCATTCATAATATGTGTGTATGTTTTATAATTTTAAATATATTATACATCATTATTCATTATTCTTTGGGGGGAAGGCTAAATTGAAAATCCATGTAAATTTATCTTCTTCTTTGTTAATTGCTATATGGTCTTTAGTATATTATCCATGTCAGTACTAAAATCTTGAAATTATTTTATCTGTGAGAAACTTGCTCGTGATAATTTCCTACTTTGATATTGCTAATGCATCTTCTTTTGGGCAATGTTCCAATTATATGGGGAGGAAAATAGGCAAGTTTGTGTTTCCTAGAGTGTAAATTGTTTTCTAAAATGTTTAGATAATTTTATCCTACTTATTATAATTGATTGAAAACTCTATAATCTTATTTCTTGACAAAAACTGACTTTGTGTTCTAAAGCCATTTCCCTCTATTGCTTCTTCTGCCTAATATGGCTGTAGCATCAAGTGGAAGCAGGAATGGCATAAAAAGTGAGTCTGGAACTAGTGATACAAAAAGTCATTCATTTAGTTTCCACTAGGAAACATAAGAAAGAAAGGAAAAAAACCAAATTTTTTCAGTAGATGGTGTTGAATGAAACCCTGCCCTGGGGCCTGCAACAATAGTTGTTGGTTTTGATTAAACTTTTGCTTCTACTGTATCGGTCTATTTCACTGAAGGGCTTCCTCTTCTTTCCTGGCTCTTTACTTTATTGGACTTGATGTCTTCTCTAGATGTTGGCCTTTCATGATATATCTGCCCAAAATGTGTGAGATGAAATCTATTGTTGTGTGTCATCAAGTGGGAAATGACCATAACTGACCCCCCAGTGGATTTTCAGAAGGAATTAATTACATGGAAGGGGATTGCCCATCTTTCTCCTTTCAAGCACCTGGTAAACTTAAACTACGTGCCTAGCTAGAGCCTGGTTAGTACTTGGATGGGAGCTTGCCCAGGAATACCAGGTGTAATAGGCTTTTTGTAAGCCTCCTGCCAGCGGGCCTCCTTCTCTCTTCTTTCAACATGAATGTAGATATCCCAGACCTTCTTAGCCTGTGATTGCCTATATTACATATAGACAGTGATTGCCTATATTACATATAGACATATCTCCATCACTGAGTAAATGAAATTAGCTTTGCTCCCTCCCGCCAGCCCCATTGGCCTGCTTAATGGCAATGAGCCCTCTTTGCAATATCCCTGGGTTTTATTGAGATTTAGTTATGTCCAAAGACTTTTCCTCAGTTTTCCTTCTCCCACAGTTAATGCCCTTCCTCCCTGATTCACGTTTAATGTTCTTTGGAAGTTCACCCTTTGTTGTCATTACTGATTAAGAAGAAAGCTAAAGCCTGTGTCAAAGATATTGTATGTTTCTTGTGGATGTTTTTGTAGATGTCTCTCTTTCAACTCTGTGGGTTAAGTAAGCTCTGCCAGTGCTCAGGATGGCATACCTCTTGATCAGTTTTTAGGTGCAGTCTCTTTTCCATAGTTTCACTTGTTATGACAGACAATTTCATCATTTATTTGGGGCCCTCATTTCTCTACTATCAGCATTTATTCTCATCAGAAATTCAATGGAGAAAAGATGGTAGATTTTGCCTAAAGGTTTATCTGTGTAAAATCTGAATCTCATTTTCTTCTTTCCCTTATCCCACTTTCAGAATAAAGATTGTCAAGCTCATGAATAATTCTGAGCAGTATTGGGGTCCAAATAATGGGAAGTAATTTTTTTATTACATAAAGTCTTACATTTGCTAAATAAAGATTATTAGGATTGAATCATTCCTAGACACTTTTCACATTTACATGCTCATTGTATGGGGAGGATTACAAAGGAGCTCTGTTCCTAGCTTTGTGTTTAACATCAATTCTTCATTGTTCTTAATGTATAGTATTTAGTGGGCGCAGTCCATAACGAGCTGCACTGCCCATCCCAAGGGGGCTCTTCTCTGGCAGTTCAAATCCACCAGTGACTCTGAGGGAGGGAAATGTGCAGTCTCCTCCTGTGTGATCTACAGCATCTGAAAACTCACTAAAGGATCAGCTTTGAGTTGGTTCTGAATTGATGGCAATCAGTTTGAATTTGAGTTTTTGAATGTAGCTTTTCAGAGACAACAAAGCATCTTTGAAAAAACTAGTGGTAATGTTTTGATGAATGTCACAAAGTAGCACTTAGTGAATATTATGAACTTTAGCACATTTGGTGGAGTTTACTTAATGGCTGGGTTATACATAAAGCTAGCATTTGTAATGCTGTGGACCGCCTGTGTTTGAGGGATAGTAAGATGACCAGTGTGGTTAAGTGTGATGTAAATGAGGAACAGAGTCCTGGGGAAAGAGATATATTTAAAAATCCCCTCTCCATACTCCATGGAGAATACATGACAGACACAGTAGTACCACTCATGTGATATATGAAGAGGCCTGTGTGAAAACTATAAATGTGAAAGGTGGCAGATACTAAACTAAAGTGAGAATTAATAGAGATACTGAAAAATAGGAAAATGCATTTATAGAAAGCCTTTTGGACTTGGTCATGGGCTGCAAGGGACATGTGACAGAGGAAACAAGAGGTGTTGAGAATGGCTACTTAAGATTGAACAGCCCGGCGGGCCATGATGTAATTTACTGATGTGGGGTTGACTGCAAGTGGATCAGATTTGTGGAGGAAGAGCCATATCTTAAACAGGTAGTTTGTGACTTGTTTCTGGAAATCATTCAAACAGGAATCTGGTTCCTTAATTGCTGAACAGAGGGTTTGAACTGTATCTTAAAAGTATATGTCTCCCACAATTACCTTAATGTAGTCCCATTTGGGAAGAGGAGTTTTGTTATGTTCATGAGGCTATGTCAGTATAGAATGTGTCTTAAACTTACTTACCTGAGTTATGAGAAATACAGGTTAGGTGTAGGAAAAAGCAGACACATGGAGAGAAGAGAGGCTATCAATCTACAATCCCAGAAACTCCAATGATTGCTGGTTCCTAGAAGCTGATTTAGGTAAGGACTTTTCTCTAGAGCCACACTTCAGTCTTCTAGCCTCCAATACTGTCATTATAGGAATTTCTATTGTTGAAAGCCATTCACTTTTGTTATTTCTCTTATGGAGCACTAAGCTATTAAGAGAAAAAGTTCAAAACCAAAGGGTTGACAAGCCACCATTTGTCTTACAGGGTACACTATATGGAGTGGTACATATAACGTGCCCAAGACTCAAAGCGTCACACAATCACATTTGTCCATGAAGTTCTTCCTGTAAGAGACCTAGTGGCATAGTACATAATGATACTAACCAAAGGGTCAGCAGTTCCAGTCCACTAGCTGTTCCAGAGAAAGAAAGATGATAATTCTCCTTCCATAAAATGAACAGTTGCCCTGAGGACTTTCCTCCTGACACGTGTCACAGGTCTTTTATGTGTTATACCCTCTTTCCCCTCCTCTTTTGTTTTCCCTTCCAAAAAATATACTGTCAATGCCAGTACAAACCTAGTACTTTTAAGATTTGATTAAGGTGCTTAATTTTTAGGACTGCATGGCCTAAAAAATAATTCTGTCACTTTACAGATGAACATAATAGTAATTATGCCACTGGGTTGTTTTGAGGATACATTAGGTAATATCTGTGAAACTAGTAGTGCATACTGTTGTTTTGCTGTTGTAGTTTTGGCAAAAATATTATTCATATTACTTTAAAAGCAGATTTTAAATGTTTTGAATGAGACAGGTCATAGAGAAATATATAAATGGATAGCCATTGCATACATATATCAAGTATTCAGTATATACTTGGAAAGTAATTTTTTTGTATTTAAAAGAATTTGATTTTGTTCCACATATAAAGAACTGTATAGCATTTACAATCACTATTTAAAATTTTAGAAACATTTTCTGGATGGTGAATTTCTAATGTTGATATTCACTGTCCCACAAACTGCTATACTTTTATGCAAATCAGACTTCACACAGAAATGATTAGTCAAACTGTAGCAACAGGTAGGTCAAATTTTCCCCCCTCTGCTTTATAAGGGTTAGTCTAATCATACTTTCTTCTACTCAGAGTTTCCATTGATTTTACTTCTCCTCCCCTTTGTTTTTAAAGATCTAGAATGAATACTACTGGTGTTATGGAACCTCATTTTTCCCTTTACATAGAGTAAATGTGTCCTGGAGACTATTATGTTGAGATGATTGCTATTGCGTTAACAGAGCAGTCTTTAAGGAGCAAAGGCTAGATCACCTAATAAACCACAGTCTCTTCCTTGGCAATAGTGTTGAACCTGGAGGAAAGCCAGCCTCTGGCCAGTCTACAGTTAGATTCCATTCCATCAGCATAACAGTTAATAATAGTTGATTGACAGTGATGTGAAGGGTGCCCTCTTTCCCTCCCCCCTCTGCCCATTCCTCATTAACCTCTCTAGGGAATATGCCATTCCTTTCCCCATTCCTAAAATTCCTTGCTTGAGCACAGCCAAAGGCTGCTGGATTGATTCTGGACTGCTTTATGGAGGGGAGGGATGTTTCTCAAGAAGAGATGTCGCACGGTGTACTCTATGTAGAGGAAGCCTGACAACTCCAGACATCCTTGGGGATATAGTAGGAGGCTGAGCTCCCCCTGCTGTGGCTTGCGTCCGTGTGGGAAAAAGAACCTTCCTCTTGTCATTCATCTGCACCAAATGCCACATAACCGGGGATCACTCCTTCCTCCCCTCAGTCATGCGTGACATTTTTGTTCATGGAATTTTTGAGATTTTTTGTAAATATTTACAGCTTTGGGAACCCTGTGGACAGTTCTGCTCTGTCTTACAGGGTCACAGAGTCAAAATTGACTCTATGGCAGAGGGTAAGTAGACTGCAAGACATAGCTCAGACCTTCTGTTATATTTCACATCATTAAGCTGGGCTTTGGGAGCGTTTAGTATGGTAGATTATGACATTTGCAGCTTTCTTTTCTTTTCTTTGTTTGGATGCAGGTATTTGAAGGATGGGAACTATTCAAACAGTTACAGCATTCCAGAGATTCTTTCCCTGGATTCTACATATATTCTGAGTTGAATAGAGGAGTCACTATACCTGTGAGCTGAAAAGGTGGATGTTTTTCTAAATCTAAGTAATTCCTGTTCATAGGGGTCATGATTTCTATACTGGAATCTTGCGTTCTTTATTCTGGTGAAGTTAGCATTTAATGTTGCCTCCAGCTGGGGTTGGCAGTTATTCTTTACCCCATATCTCACCACTGCAGAGCCACTTGCTAACTCTTAATCACTATCTTCTCAAGTTCAAGAACTTGGCCAGAGTGATCCCGGAAAGTCTCAACATTTTCCAGTGAGTAAAGTCCATCTCTGGTGCAGATCTTGACACCTATCGTTAACAAAGCTTTAACCTCCTTAAGGATGAAAGAGGATGGGGACCAGCTCGTCTGTGTACATAGCAAAACATTAAGGTGATTATCCACCAGACAATTCCTAAAGAGAGTGCATGGTATTGACTAGCAGCCTGGCCCTACACCATGTCCCTTTTCCCCTTCTGCAGATTATGTTGTGGGTTTCAGGTGTTTTTCTCAGGTCAGTTTCCCCATCATTAATGCTGCAACACCTCTGCTGAGCAGATATCCACTCTCTCATTCTTTTATTACACCACAGTGAAACCAGCACGGCTGACTTTCTTGGGTTGATGAGGAAACTCTAGTTTTACAAACTTTTCTAAAGAAGTTTGGAAGATAGTTTTTGGAGTATGGATGTGGTGAATAAAGCCTTAAACCAAATGCTTATATAAAAATCCCATGTATATGGAATTAAATTTACATATGCTAAGAGTCAATGTTAATATATAGTTGAAAATATATGTATGTTTTATATATA
>NW_006399856.1:7443977-7450691 GCF_000299155.1 Elephantulus edwardii
TATATATACAGCTGCAACTATGATATGTCAAAACTATTGCTTATTTACTGGTAGATTTTACTGACAGCATTCATATGTCCAAAAGTCATTCTATATTCAACACACTATAATAGATGGAGTTAATGTTTTTAACTCTTAAATGCCTGCTAACTTAACATTTTAAGTCCTTTTAAAACAAAAAAATAAGTTGGGGAAGAATTGGTTTGATACAGCCCGTGTTTTCTCGGTGTTACTCTGTGCCAGGTACTGTGTTAAGTGCCTGGATGCAGAGATGAATAAAATTCTTCTCCAGTAGCAGCACAGAGTTAATTAGAAGAGAAAGACAAGTCGTATCTGTCACCTTCCTTACAATCGAGGTGTAGATTCAATTGTTTTCTGATTTGTTGTTATGTGCCATCGATTAAGACTCATAGTGACCTTACGAACAGCATATCCTGCTCTCCTATTCTCATCATCTCATACTTGAGCCCATTGCAGCACTTATTGTGTTAGTACATCTGCTTGTGGACCTTTCTCTCTTTTACTGACTCTCCACCATGCTGCCCCATTCCAAGGAACAGCTTCTTGTAACATGCTCAAAGTATGTGAGATGAAGAAAATGGGAAAGATTGGTGTGAAAAACAAAGTATATGAACTTTTTAAGCAAACTGGTATAAAATGAAAATTTTATTGAAGATGAAAAATGTTAGGAGAAGGTTATGAAATTACCATCGCTGGTGATTTTTTCTCTTCTCGGTAATGAACTTGACCTGAAGTGAGAGAGGTGACTTTTTTAAAAACGTTCGTACATTTTATTATTGTTTTTCCTTGTCAGTCACTTACTATACTTTGCCACTCCTTAAAGATGTCATATATTTTCACTTCCTTAAGCCAAGGTGGTGGTTGTTAGATGCATTGAGTCAGCTATGACTCTGTAAATAACAGATGTGAGCCTGGCCCTGGCCCGTGACGTTTTCACTATCTTTGATACACTTGAGCCCAATGTTACAGTCACTGTGTCAATCAGTTTTGTTGAGGGTCTGCAGCTCTTATACTGATCCTCCACCTTTGCCAACATGGTATGTTTCTGCGAGGATTGGTCCCTCCCTACAGCCTTCCCCAAATCTGTGAGATCAAGTTTCACCTTCCTTGCTTCTAAGGAACAAACACCCTGATGGTCCTTCGTCCAGGATAGACTTTTTGTTCTTCTGGCAATGCACTGGATATTCAGTACTCTTCTCCAACCATAATTAAAGGCATCACTTCTTCTTCTGTTATCCTTATTCATTGTCCAACTTTTAGATGCATAGTAAATAATTGAAAATGACCATGGATTGGATACCTTAGTCTTTAAAATGACATTATTACTCTTTAGCCCTTTGGAGAGGTCCTTGACAGCAGATTTCCCTAATGCACATGTCTTTTCATTTCTCTCTTTTTTTTTTTTTGGTTAACAAATAATCCTTTATTGAAATTTTCATTTCTTGACTGTGGTTACCATGGGTGTCGATTGTGGATACAAGTAAGATGAAATCATTGGCAACTTCAGTCTCTTCTCCATCTATCATAATATTGCCTGGTAGGCCAGTGGTGAGGGTTTTCTTTATTTGTTATTGAGATGCAATCCGCATTGAAGGCTATATTTTTTTATCATGTGCAGCAAATATTTCAGGTCCTTGCCCCTTTTAGCAAGCAAGGTTATGCCATCTGTATAACAAAGCTTATTGATATATCTTCCTCTGATCATAATACCACATTCTTCTTCATAAAATCCAGGTTCTCACCTGATTTGTCCGGCATTTATATTGTATAAATGTAGAGGAAGATTACAACACTGATGCACATCTTTCCTGATTTTAAACCGTGCAGTGTTCGATTGCTCAGTTTGGAATATAGCATAATAAATATAATTTCTAATCCTATTTCAAACATTGACTATACAAAAAAAGAAAACAAAATACAAACCTGTCTTCCATTGAGTTGATTCTGATCCCTGGTAATCCTTGAGCTAGTTTCTGAGGCTGTAAATCTCTGTACAGGAGAAGACGTCTAACTTTCTTCTCTACAATGACTTGGTGCCTTTGAATTTTAAGCTTTCCTTTAGCAGCTAAGCACACCACAAACTACAGGACCAGTGCTCCTTACCATTAAGTATGAAGTCTATATGAACATTGCTATGAGCCAGCTTTAGTTTAGAAGCCTCTGAAGAAGGAACAAGTAACACGTGAACATGCACCGGGTATCCCGATGTGCCAGTTATTGGCTGAAGTGATTTCATATACTTTATACCATTTAATCCCTAAAATATCTCTGGAAAGTCTTTTTTATGGTCTGAGTGTTTTAACAAAGGGAAACATTCTGAAGTAAGGCAATATGAGGCTTGCAGGGCTTTGCTTGTGATAAACATTTGGTACATGGAAGCTTTGGGATTTGAAATTCCATTGGATCTGTTCTCTTTATGTAACTTCAACAAAGTGGATTCAAATAATTAGTAAGTGATACATATCAATTTGGAGATTTAAAGCAATGCTTGACTTACTCCAAAATTGTGTTCTTTCTAAAATTCAAAGTAATTTTAAAACCAGAGTGTTATCCTTACTTATGAGAGTCTTTGGTTTTATTATTTCTTGCTTTCTCTTCTTAAATTGTTAATACTTCTTTTTTTTTTGCTACCCTTTCTGTGGCTCATTTTAATCAAAGTTCTGAAAATTCATTCTATTTTATCAAAAGAAATAAGATTGTCATTATGTAAGTAAACACATGTATGGAAATAAACATGAGCTTTCTCCCCTACTACTGTAATCAATTTTTAATACCTTATTCTAATATTAAAAGGGATACCAAAACAAAATCTCTCCTTAGAAATTATATTTTACAAACACATTTCAGAATGAAAAGAGGAAAACTTAAACTGTCAAGATAGTGAAAAGTATGGTGGTAATTAGCTGAAAATCTTGTCTAAAACAATTGTCACTGAAGTTTATAAGCCCTTTTTGTATTTGTGTAGAGATGACAGCAGATATTTCTTATTTACGTACTCCCTAAACTTTGAAGAAAGATAGCTTTATTTCTTGCTTCTTAATAGATAAATTCAGTGGTCTAAATATTCCTTCATATCTTGTACATGAAGGCCTTTGAAGTAATTTGAGTGATATGGGCTATTGACTATGGATGACTCAGATCTAAAACCTGTGAATTTAGAGTTTCTGTACTTACCTCATTGCTTCCATAAGCACTCATTCCATAATTTATCCGGGTCTTTATTAGTAGTATTATATTAGTGGTATTATACTAAACTTCATCACTTTTCACATGAATATGACATCACAGGATAAGCTAGTAAGAAACTACCTTTGTAAATAAAAGAAAGTATTTATCTGACACTTGTCCTACTTATGTATATTTGTTCATAATTTTGGATAGCTGCTTTATTTCCTTAACTTAAATGTAAACTTCTTAAGGTTAAGCATCAGTGTTTTTACCTTCTAGAGCCTAAAATTATCATTAAATTTTACATAGCAAGCCTTCTGCATTATGTATTTATTGCTACTTTCTTATTGATAAGTTGTTTCAACATACACTGTTTAACACTGAGTAATATTAAATAAAAAAAATGAATTCTCAATAAATATGTTACTTAAATCCTTAATATCTCATAATTACTGAGTAGTTTGTAGTTAGCATCATTTGACTTTAATGCAAGTGTGTGTCCCCACTAGTTCTTTATCAATCTTTAATGCAAGTGTGTGTCCCCACTAGTTCTTTATCAATCTTTATTATATTAAGTCTATTTTCAGTTCTAGTTCGGTTTTTATTACAATTATTTAATGAACTGTCTGACTTGGCAGTCCCGTCTCTGACCTTAAAAGATATAAATGTGTGTTGTAGACTAGATTCTGGACTCTTAACTAAAAGAAAATTAAGAACTTTGTGCTGGTGTATAAATGATCTCTGGTTGCTTTTCTGAGGAGGGAAGATGTCTAGTTGTTGTTGTTAGGTGTCATTTTAGAGTCAAGTATGACTCTTAGCAGGCCTATGAACAATAGATCTGAACCTTGTCTAACCGCACCTTCCTTATAATCCTTGAAACACTTGACACTGTATTGCTGCAGACACCGTGTCAATCCATATTGTTGAGAATCTTCCTCTCTTTTGCTGACCCTCCCTTTCACCTCTGTAAGAATGATCTCCCCTTCCAAGAAATAGCCTCTCCTAACACCATGCCTAAAATATGTAAAATGTAACCTCACCATCCTTGCCTCTACGGAGCATTCTGGCTGCACATTTTGTGGTATATTTAATACTTCTCTCCAGTATTACAACTCAAAGGCATCAGTTCTTCTGTCATCCTTATTCATTGTCTAGCTCTCAGATGCCTAGAAGGTGATTAAAGACCCTGGCCTGAATCAGTTGCACCTTAGTCTTTAAACTGACATCACTGTTCTTCAGGACTATGGAGAGGCCCCTGACAGCCAGCTTTTCCAATGCTCTGTGTCTCTTGATCTCCTGATTATGTATACCATTATAATGACGTTTACAGCCCTGGAAATCCTACAGAGCAGCAGTTCATCCTCTGCTATGTTGTCACTATGAGACAGAATCTGCTTGCCAGCTAGGTTTTGGGTTTATTTCTTTTTGTTTTCAGTGGAGGTGGTTCCTTATGTCTTAATTTGACCCTGGCTTCTCGGTTCCTCAGGGCCTGACTTTAAGGTTTGCATCCCAAGTTTTCAATTCCTTACCCTTCAGACTCACATTCTTCATGAATTAGTTCTGACCACCAATGATTTACATTTATTTATTTTCTGGCAAGTTTACTTCTGTTCAGATAGCTTTCCCATAGATTGGTTGATAAACTCATATTTCAAGATGGTTTTAGTCATCTTTGAAAAGCCTTTCTCAGCCCACCTAGACTGCTAGTACCACATCTACAAGTATATTCATCCTCTCATTTTTTATTGTTTGTTGATTTTTCATGTCGTTAGTAAACCTTGAACACTTTGAATTTCATTAATTGTGTTGAAGAGTGAGTAAGTTTTGCTGCTTGGTTTTGAAACTTTGCCAGCTGTTGTCCATTGTTTTGAGGCTGTTACAGGTACTAGGTTGTGATTGATTCTACTAATGATATATATTTCTCTCCACTCATGGCTAATAATTTGATTTCTGTGTGCCTTTGCATTCCACTTTGTTGATGACTATTGTAACCAGTGGCCAACCGCATTATTGTTTTTTTTAAATCTCCCTTAACTCTGTGTTCTTCCCAGGCATCCACTTGAACTTTATGGTCAAGGATTCTATCTTATGCATTTTTGACCCTCTGACTCTGCCTGACTTAATATTGTTTTGAACAGAAATGTGTTTTTTCTCACTTTAAGTAAGAGAAAGTGAAGGCTAAAGCCGTAATCTCATAGAAGGAGAATTGATGTCTTTGATCTGTGGTGCTGGAGAAGGGTATTGGATATACCATGGACTGCTAGGAGAACAAACAGGTTCATCCTGGAGAGGGAGAAATCAGTCTGCTCCTTGGAGGCAAGGATTCTGAAGCTTTGTCTGACATACTTTGGCATGTTGCAAAGAGTTACTAGTCCTCGGAGAGGGACATTATGCTTGTGAGGGGGAAGGGACGGCACAAGAGAGGAAGATCTTCCATGAGATGGATTGATTCAGTCATTGGGGTAATGGAGTTAGGCGTGTCAAAGATCATGAAGTTAGCTCAGGATAGAGCAGGGTTCAGAGCTATGAGTTGCAAGTGACTTGGTGGCACATAACAGCAACAACAACACTAACACATGGGATCACATGATTAGAAGCCAACTGAATAGCCATGTTTTTTCTTCTTTAAAGATTATAATTAGGATAAGTAGTGGTATGCTTTTATTTTATAATAAATCTGTTCATTCTTATGGTTGACCTACGTGTTTTGTCTTCAATTTCCTACTACTTTGAAAATTATTTTTATTTTTTCTAAAAGGATCAGATAGATGAAAACTTAATAGAGTTAATATATTATTCTAAGATAACTTTCTAAATTTCTAATTTTCTTTACCAATAGTCTTAATAATTTATAGCTTACCTTTATGTCCTTTTGTTTTACCACTGCTGAAGGGAGTTATTTTCCCCCGTCCTCTAGATACGGATTTATTTACTGTTCTCACCATTTTAAGATTTTTTGAGTCATGCTTGCTACAATTACATAATGGTTATCCTAGTATTTACTGATGGTTCTCTTTGGCTTTTCTTTGAATGTAGAAAATTTGAATCTTTGTGTATGTCCATATTTTAAAAAAAAAGAAAAGAAAGAATCTGGTGGTTTAGTGGTGCTGCTAACCTAAAGACAAGCAGTTTGAAACCATTAGCTGCTCTGTGGGCGAAAGATGGGCATTCTCCTCCCAAGACGTTTACTGTCTTTGAAATTCTGCCGGAGGGTCACCTGTGAGTCAGCTCTGACTTGACAGTACATAACTACAAATGAAAGGTCACTCTGGTAGCCTCGTGGTAAGAAGCTGTACGTGCTGCAGTCCCAAAGGCATACACTTTGAAGCCACCAGCTGCTCTGCACGAGAAGGATAGGCAATCTCCTCCCATGCAATTTACTGCCACTGAAAACCCACTGGAGGGTCAGCTATGGGTCGGTCCTGACTCAACAGCACATAACAACAACTGCAACACCACACATGTGCCAAAACACCACACACACACACACACACACACACACACACACACGTAGAGGGATGTCTT
>NW_006399856.1:7450791-7451751 GCF_000299155.1 Elephantulus edwardii
TGAGTCATACTCAACTCGACAGCACATAACAACAACTGCAACACCACACATGTGCCAAAACACCACACACACACACACACACACACACACACACACACGTAGAGGGATGTCTTCTACTTTCTACTACATGGGATTAATATAAGTTGATACTGATTTGATTGCATCTAAAGCCAGCCAGTGTGAAATGTGTAATGTATCTCCATGTCTGATAGCTGTAATAATTTATTTATTGTCATATATTTTAGCCATATACCTAACCTCCTGTTCTTTATAGCTTATTTTGAAGCACTCTTTTTCTTTTCACTAATACAATACTTGTAAATTACTGGTGAACAGAAGTGCAAAGGTTAATTTTAAAAACTTACAAATAAAAGATCTTTACAGTTTTCTAGTTTTGTAATGTTTGTTTCTTATTTTCAATTTGGTTTTTCCATCATTGCTATAGATAAGAGGTACCTATTGAAAGTTTTTCAAGAAAATTTAGGTTTAGAGGGTTCTAGAAATGAACTTGGAAACACCAATAGCATTTTACTCTTTCCAATTTCGTGCTATGTCTTTGAGAGCTGGGTGATGAATAAGGATGGCAGAAGAATAGATGCCTTTGATTTGTGGTGTTGGAGAAGAATATTAAATAACCTATGGATGGCCAAAAGAACAGATAAATTTATTTTGATGAAAGTACACCCAGGTCGCTCCTTAGAAGCTTCACCTCATATACTTTCCACATATAATTAGAAGAGGCTGTTCTTTAGGAGGGGACAGCAGGCTTTGGAATCTGGGGGATCAGCAAAAGAGAAGACATCCGTCAACTACATGAATTAATACAGTTCAGTTGTAGGAAATTCATGTAAATATAGGATAATTTGATTTGGCTTTTAAAACTTGTACTTCTCTAGCTAAGAGAATACGCCATCCCCTTTTCCTTATGAATCAGGGTGAAGTCTCTCTCAGGGAGGAGTG
>NW_006399856.1:7451925-7466131 GCF_000299155.1 Elephantulus edwardii
CCCTTGTACTTCTCAATAATGCATCTAAGATCTACTAATATAAATGAATGATGAAATTAGTATGTATATTTGTTCTTCCCTAAATATTCCTTTAAATAAGTTTACAGGAAGTAATGTAGATTAGTCTTCTCTTAGCCTAACTCCATGAATTCCACATATGTAACATAGATACTTTTATTATCTCTACTTAGTCTACATAAAAATGTCCCACAAAAATCCTTTGAATAACTTGGTGGGAATGTGTAACATTCTTTGATTTTAAGGTAACTGACTTTTGAAATGGGCTCCTATGTTTCAGGAAGTGTGAGGATGGTACAGGATAGAACAGGGGTGAGATATTTTTTCATAGGGTCACTGTGAGTCATACTCAACTCGACAGCACATAACAACAAAGATGTCTCTTGAATGGTGTTTATATTATTTATATGCTTTCTGAATTTTAAGTTCATACTCTGATTTTTTTAAATAGTGGATTAACGAGTTGGAAGCAGAAGTGAGGCATATCTCCCGCTTCTTTTTAAAAACAGTGTTTTTTCCTAAACAGTTCACTTTTTAAAATCAGTTGAAAAATAAAACACCATCCCACAGTGTTGTATATGGAAATGACAGTGGTAAGGAATGTGTTGTCAACTCAGAGGCATGCCATTTGAATTTGCCAGCTGCTCTGAAGAAGAAAAATGGACACTCAACTCCTGTGCGGTTTATTGCCTCTGAAAACCCACTAGGTAATCAGCTATGAGTCAGTCCTGGCTCAACAGTCTACAACAACATATATTAAATATTTAATTCCAAAACTATAGCAATAGCCCCTGTACTTAATATATGCATTTGATTTTAGCATTTCCACGTGCTTTACATACATAACCTCATTTAAGTAATTGACAAAGTGTAAGTGTTGAAGTAAATGGGTAGATGCTCTATCAACGTAATGGCAGTGAAAGGTATTATGTTTAATTTCCATATTAGTTTATATTTCAAGCAGATGTTATTTGTATATTCTTATTCTCACTCTAGTTCTCATTTGTATCTTGTATTTAGGAATTGTTTCTCATTATATGTGTAGAAAATGAGATTGTATGGCAGTTGGTATCATTAACTGTCACCTAGTTGATCGCTGCTTATAGCAGTCCTGTGAATCACGTGATTTCCCTCTCCTCTGCTACCCTCATGATCTCTGATAGGCTCAAGCTCATTGATAAAGTCACTGGGTCAGTCAATCTTCTTGCAAGTCTTCCTGTCATTTTCAGACCCTCCACCTTTGATATCCTTTTCTCAGGAATGGCCCCTCTTGACAACATGCCCAACATGTGTGAGAGAAAGGTTCAAAACCCTCACCTCCAAGGAGCAGCCTGGGTGCGCTTCCTCCAGGAATGACTTGTCATTACTTTTGGAAACCCATCAGACATACAGCAGGTTTTTAAAGATTCAGTCCAATATTCAGTATTCCATGAAATATTCCAATATGGCAGTAGATTATATTATATAATATATATTTACATATTTTTAAACAGTGAATAGCTAAATGAATCTGTTTAGTTTAAGTAGAAAACTATCTGAAAATATATATAGCACAGCTTGACCTTTTGAACATTGTCTGATAATGAAGTTTTATGAGGCTGCTGAATTGAAATTCTTTTAGTTTAAAAATTCAGGCTTACTATAATTGGTTTCATTTGTAGAAAAGTGTTAGAAATATTAATATTTCTTAAAGCAGTGAGTTAAATTAAACAACATATAATTATTAGTGAGTCTCTGTTTTAACGTATACTTATTAAATTGGTGCCATAATAACTATGTTCTTTGCTGCATGCTGTCAACCAAAATTTGATTTGTCTTGTCTTTTACAATGTTATAGTATTCCTATTTTAAGCCCAAAAATCCTTTCATAATTTTATTCACTGATGAAGATCAGTCCCAAACTTTTCCATATTATGTGTGATGTTAATTAGTGCTTAAAGTTCATCAAAATAGAGATCGCATGAATAGGAATTAGGCGAAAATTACAAAAATGTATTGAATTTAAGTTTGTATTAAATTATTTAGTTCATATTGTATCAATATATCTGAATTAGTGGAAAGTAAATCAGTGGGGTTTTTTTAGTGTACTAATCTGATCTTGTTTTTAAAATGGACTTTTATAGTACTGCAGAAAAGTAATATTTTCACTAGAATTCTTAAATGGGAGTTGATAATTAGTAACCTATATGTCTTTAGATGACATCTAGAGAAAATCATCAGCCGTTTTTTTTTATAAAATAATTCTCTAAGTGATAGTATGTGTTCTGGTAGCCTAGTCACAAGGAGCTGTGTTGACAACTTCGAGGCACCTGGCTTGAATCTACCGATCTTTCTTCAGGAGAAAGATAGTCTCCTCTCTTACCATTTATTGCCTCTGAAAACCCACTGGAGAGTCAGCTATGAGTCAGTTCCTACGTAGTGGCATGTAATACCAGCAACAGTTATATCTGCGTTTGGATTCACATAAAGCATGTGGCATATGTATTTTTTTTCAAGAGACATAAAGATAAAAAAAACACACCAATTACTATTTCTTGGCATCTGTTTCTTGGCAATTTTTAAAAAATATGTCTGATTCCCTGATTTTAAGTGTTTAAATGAAGACTATGCACAGCATATACCAATAGATTATTTTGCTGATACATGGCATCGCTTTTCGAAATTTTCCCAGAGAGATTTATTCCTTTTCTTTAATTTTAATAAATGAAATATGTTCAATAACTGGTAAGGCCATATTAAGGCAGAACAAATTCAAACGTTCATCACTAAGTAAGACAGTACAGCTTTAAAATTTCTCTTTAGGAGAGATTGTCTAAATTATGTTACAAACAGTGTGTCAGTTTGGTAATTTCTGAGGATATTCACGTTTGTTTGAGAATAATTGATTTACATACTGGTTAAGATTTTTTTTTCTAGAAAAGTATCTATGTAGGTCAGATCCAAAATTACATACAAAAAAATGTGATTTTTAAGTAAACTGCTGCTATGTGCTCAGGGACAATTATACAAAAGTTGAAAGCTGACTGGATGACAGTACCAATAGCAATAAGAGAGTCTTTAAATAAAATTTCCTACTATCATAGAATAATTATGTTAAAATGACTGAGTGAAAGTTTTGCATAATACATAAGGAGATCTAAATTTTTTTTGTTTGTGTTTTTTTCCTCTTAATGGTACAGCTCCAGAAAATTATGCTCTTAAAAAAGCCCACAAAAAACAAAAAAAAAAATAAACCCAACAAACCAACATACCCTAAACCCCAAACCCCTAGCAGTGCTGCCTAGTCGACTCCAATTCATAGCAACCCAATAGAAAAGAGTAGAGGACTGCCTCAGGGAACTTTTTTTCCCCACAGTAGCTGGAAATGGACCATTAATTAACCTTCTGGTCACTTGCTGAGCTCTTTAACCATTGAACCACCAGCACATCTGTACAATACATATTGTCTGGACAAATATATATGTTTATATGTACATTGTACAGCTATACAATACATATCAAATGCAGTTGAAATTGTAGCTCCTAAACTCTGGTGGCCTAGTGGTAAGCAGCTGGACTGCAATTCTAAAGGCATGTGGTTCAAATCCACCAGCTTCTCCACAGGAGAAGAATGAACCATCATCTCCTCCTGTGCTAGGAACTGCCTTTGCAAACCCGCTGGAAAGTCAGCTATGAATCAGTTTCAGCTTGACAGCACACACCACACACACACAGCACACACACAACAAATGGTAATTAGGTATGTATTTCCAACCTGCCAGCTACTTCTACCAGAGAAGGATGAAGTAAGTGGGCTTTTTGAAAGATTTATTGGCTCAAAGGCCACTAGGGCTGTTCTCCTCTGTTCCCTGTCCTTATTAGTCAGAATAAAAGTGTGATTTCTATACTGTCCTTAACACTGTAAATTTTGAAATAGTACATAAACAGTCAATTGAACTTAATAGTTTTGTTGTACTTTTGTAAGTTCTAAATAATATTTGGTCTGGATTTTAAACTTTGACAGAAATATTTGTATAGGGTCCTTATGTACATGTCAAAATAAATTCTTTTTGTGTAATTTTATTTCTTGATTACCAGTATGGAAAGGACGCTCTGGTGTCTTGGTAGTGAGGAGTTGTCAGCCTGCAGGCAGGTTGTTGAACTCCACTTCAGCTGCTTTGTAGGAGAAAGATGGGCAGTCTCTTCCCCTGAGGTTCACTGCCTCTGAATACCCTGCGGAAGGCCAGCTGTGAGTCTGTTCTGACTCAACAATAAACAACAACAGCAGTAAAGCAAAAACATGAGAAAGCAAGTAACTATAATGCTGCCCATGATTTTAATTTAGAGAGATCTTTCTTCCAAGGTTTTTTGTTTCTCATATATATATATATATATATGTGTGTGTGTGTGTGTGTGTGTGTGTATATATACATATATATGTATATATACATACACACATGTATATACACACACACACATATATATATATATACATATATATACACACACATATATATACATATATAGTCTTTTTTTGCTATTTTGCATGAAACAACTGAGTATTCATTTAAACTCTGGGATACTGACCATGAGCTTTGCAAGAGAAAGATAAAGTCATCTGCTCCTCTACAGATTTAGTCTCAGAAACTCTATGGGGCCATCCTACTCTCCTATAGGGTCACTATAAGTTTGAATTGACTCATTGTCAGTGGGTTTTATTCTGTTATGTCATTAATTCTTCTGATATTATAAAATCAATGTGCTAGGTGTTTATAATACTGTACGCAAAGCTATTTTACTCTTGTAAGTTTGAGATGATATTAAAATGCATTCAGAAAACTGGAAAAAGATGATTATAGAGTCTGACTCAATAGATACAGTACCATGAACACAAGAATAATTGATATATTTTATCAGTTTTCTTGGATATCTTTATTTGTTGGTTGGTTTAGAAACAATTTAACAGATCATTTTGAACTTATTTAAATAGGATTTTTTTATATAAAGTTCTTTAGATCTTCTTTAGAAATTAGCATGACGTACATAGCTTGCATTATATGCAGTTAATAGTGACTTTATATTTTTAAAAAGTAAAAAAAGCAAACTAAGTTTTCCTACTGCTGCTGTGTATTATATGTACAGCATTAGTGATAAATTTTTAAAAGGTGTAAGACATTTTTTCACTTGCCTATCAAGGATTTGAGTAAGTCTTTGTCATAACCAGAAAGTGATAATATGAAAAAAGTAGATACTGTCAATAGTGGATAATCATCATTTATATAATACTTCTCTGGAAGTATTTCCTGGTAGCATTCATAAAGCTCTTCTGTGTTGAGTATAGAGCAAGTGTATTTCCATTTACTCATTAGGAAACTGAGATACATAATGTTTACCCTACTTTTTTACACTGAAGTCTGTAATTTGGCAGCAATAGAATCTAGACATCTTCCTTCTTGACTTGTGATTGGCTAATTGTATCTCAGCTTCTACTACATTTACCACATTAGTTTCCTTTATTAGCTTGTGTTTGTCATGTCTCATGAAGAGTGAAAAGCAGTGTTTTAATTTCCTTCTTCTCCTAAACTGTAAAGAATATGGACTTAGTGTATATCATTGTATACAGGATTTTTTAAAGGAAAATTTCTTCACTTATTCCTTTAAACGTTCTACCTTCTTGCATCCAGTATTTGTACTGGGAGAGAATAATCTTAGTATTCATTGAATTTGTGTATCATTAATAGAATGACTAAATGAAGCATTAAATTTGACATCATTTGAAAGTGTAGAACAAATTTAAGCAGAATAAGTTCTATAGAAATAAAGAAGACTCTGGATTTCATCAGGTTCGTGCATCATTGGAGTTGTCACATCTTATTCTTGGGCATATTTCATTTTTGTTAGCTTTCCATATTTAAGAATTCTCAGCAAAGCATTAGAGAAACAAAATCTAATATGGCTAATATAATAGACTTGAAAATGTATACTGTAAGAAAATTAGAGAAGTAAGACCCTGTTCTTATTAGGCTTACTTTCAAGAGTGTTAAGATGCATTAAAACTTCTTTATCGAAAGACTTCAGGTCTTTTGTTCATAGAGTTGATATGAGTTGGGATCGACTCGATGGCAATCAAATTATATAGATATATGATAGATAGATAGATAGATAGATAGATAGATAGATAGATAGATAGATAGATAGATAGAGTTAGATATATAGTTATGCATAACCATGGTGTTGGAGAAGAGCACTGATTATCCCATGGACTTCCAAAGTCTAAGCAAGTCTGTCTTGAAGGAAGGGCACCAAGGATACACTGTAGAGTCAAGAATGGTGACACTTTGACTCCCATGCTGGAAAAGGGGGAGAGTCAGAGAAAGCGAGGAAGACCCCCAGGTAAGGTGGATTGACATAGTGACTATAACAATGGATTTGGTGATGCAGAAATGGCAAGGATGATACAAGATAGGACAGGCTTTAGATCTGTTGTTCACAGTGCCACTGCGAGTCCTAGGTAACTCAGTGGCTCTTAACAGTCATACCTAGGGAACTCTGGTTGTCTAATTGTAAGGACTTGAGCTGCCAACCCAAAGTCATGTGATTTGAATCCCCAGCTTCTCTATGGGAGACCAATGGGCAGTCTCCTCCTGTGCTGTTTACAGCCTTTAAAAACCCACTGGAGGGTCAGCTAGGAGTCAGTTCTGACCTGACAGCACATAACAACTGTTGTACCTATGCATATCCACACAGAATATTTCTTTTTTGTCTTGTGTTCCTGTTTTAGAATGAGATTCTTGATAGCATGTCCCACTATAGGAGGGGTTCAAACAGTTCTACATTTTTCTTTACCATTGTTAGGAAATTGCACTACATATTTTCAGCCAGTTTTACTGGATATACTTGCTAGTGACAAAGTGAAATTAAAGCGAAGAAGGAGCTGACTGGTAACATGTGGGGAGTGGACCAATGGAAACAGAATAAGCAAAGGAATGGAATCTGAAAACTCATCTTTTCTTCACCAGTTAAGTGACAGAAATTTCTGAGTTATTCCTTTTCATCATTAGCTTATTTGATTAGGAAAAGGGAAAAAAGACTTTAATTTTATGCTTGTCATGCAGGTAAGGCTCCTAAATTTCTCTTTTTTGGGTGTGAACTCACTGTTTCAAAATGGAACTGACAAGCGAATGCCATTAAGTCTGATACTATGGCAGCACCATGAAAGCTCTCAACTATTAGCACTGTGCGGAAATTAAACCAAGCGATCACTTTTAGACCAAATGCTCTATTACTTGTCATAGCAATCTTGTACATAATGGTGGTGAATATAACGACTTGAAAAGGTTTCATTTTAGATTTCTATTCAAATTTTGCAACTTTTTCTCATTTGGCTAATATTCAAGGCTACTGTCAGGATAAAAAAAATAGAAATATTTTGCTTGTGTTTGTGGTGGATAATATGGACATTATTAGTGACTTTTCCACCTAATACATGAACAACTTCGATGATAAATAGCCTGTATTGTTAATTATTAACAAAAATGTACATCAGGAAGTTAGCAATAAGATGAAGCGACTCATGATAATGGATTGTATAAAGAGCTACCAGCATGGGTTTCAGGAAATTCAATGAATTTCGTAAAGACTTTCTTGTTCCAAAATCCGTGCCATTATACATGCTCCCCCCTGCCAAGGAAAATTCTCTGTGTAGAATTGCTATCTTTACCTCACAGAAATGGAATATAAAGGCACGGAATTTGTCTGACTTGATTGTCCTTTGGTGTTTTACAGAATGTATGATCCAAAAGTTACACCTGATAAGCATATGTTGAATGAATAAACCTCTTTACATTTTGCAACCTTAAAACAAAATGTAAAGTTCACTTCTTAACCTACCCATTACCTTAACTCAGTGACTCTTCACAGTCTTTGCATTTTTTTATTTATTTGCATGCTATTTAGTAAAGTTACTTACTGTATTCTGTTTAATATTATATATCTTTATGTATTCTGTTTCATCCTAATGTGAGTCAGGAATAAATACTTGTATATTAAAAAATAACAAAACAACAAAGCCATTGCCATGGAATTGCTTTTGACTTGTAGGGGCCCTATAGGACAGAATAGAACTGCTGCGTAGGATTCCCAGGCTGTTAATCATTAAGGAAGCACACTGCCTTTTATGTAGAATAGCTGGAGGAGTCAAGCTGTAAACCTTTTGGTTTGCACCTGAATTCTTTAAGGGCTCTACCACCAGATTTCCATCTGCATCACCAGTACCGCCTATTGTATTTTATAATGGAATTTTATGAGGGTTAATTTCACGTTGTTATGACTGCCTTGATATAGCACCATAAAGGACAATTTTTAAGTTTATTTGTGGGTTTTGTGTGTTGAGATGGCCCAAAGGAATGTATTATAATGTGTGGGTTGTGTTTTTTGTGGGTTTTTTTTTTTTTAAGAATAAAGATCTATGAGATTTGGGATCAGAAATGTGTAAATCCTTGGGAGAGTTTTTTAAGTTCTCTGATATTCATTTTCCCTCACTACTGTATTAACTAATACTCACCAGAAGAAGTTTAGGAATTAAAAAGTGAATGTTGAGGGATGTCTAACTAAATATTAATAATTTTCACTTTTTTCCTTCTCCCCCCCCATTAATAGCCACTTCACAAAACTAGCCCACCTAACAAATATAATCCTATGGCTTCATTGCCATTGGTTTAAACTTTTAAGATCCACAAACTTTTTTTTCTCCTGCAATACTACTTTGAGAGATCTGAATACGGTCATTGGCTTTCTCCTCTATTGTTTTCCTCCTTTCATATGTGTGTTTTATCACCGAGACCTGTGTTCCCTGACTTAATACTATCCCTGTCCAAGGACTAACTTCACAGTCAGCATCCCCAGCCAAGCTGCCATCCACACTTTTTTTGTTCACTCCCGCTTCTTTGGCACTTGGCACAGGTTGTATATTGCATCTACAAATACATATGAAATGAATGAATGAATGAATGAATGAATGGATTTACTTCTCTATTTTGTGGAAACAAAGTCAAAGAGATGCCAGTGAATGTCCTGAACACAGTCAATGCTGTGTCTTCTAGAATAGTGAAGTTCCTCCCAAGTATATGAATTTTCAAGTATAATACAAGGGAGCGCTGGTGGCCTGGTGTTCAGAGACTCTGCGGCCAGCCTGAATGTCCAGGATTCAAATCCGCCAGCTGCTCCGCGGGACAAAACTGGGAAGACCCCTCCTTTGAAATTTACTACCTCTGAAAGCCCATTGGAGGGTCAGCTATGAGTTGCTTCTGATGCAATAGCACATAACAGCAGTTAAATACAGGAGTGGTCTGGTGGGTAGGGAATTGCATTGCCAAGGTCAAAGGTGTAAAGTTCGAATCCACTAACTGCTCCTCAGGGAAAGCTAAGAAATTTCCTCCTGTGCCTTTTTATAGTCCCTGGAAACCTACTGGAGAGTCAGCTCTGAGTTGGTTCTGACTCAATGTCAAAAGGTGAGTGAGGAAGTGAGTTAATACTAAAGGAGCTCTGATGTCCATTGAGAATCCACTGGGGGATGTACCACCAACTCAAAGGCTGCCCCCCACTGATGCCTCAAATCTTTCCATTTCTTCAGTGGTTAAATGGAAGAAAAATGGACAGTCTCCTCCTCTGTGGCTTATAATCTCCAAAAACCACAGCTGCAGGTTCAACTATGAGTGGGTTCTGACTCCATAGTAATGTGTTTATGAGTGTTCAATCCTTATTACAAGCAGTAACAAGAATCTTAGTATGTGAAGAAAATAACCTTGTAAATCTGTAGTCGTCCTCTCAGCTATACATTTAAATAAAACCTTGTAAAAGTTTAGGAAGTTAGTTCAAATTTTGGAGGGGATTTTTTTTTTCAGTTTTTCTTTCTGAATATAAAAATCAGACATTTGAAAAGGACTTAATATCTGAAATGTGTGAAAATAGTTCATTATATATTTTAAAATATTGCATAATTAAAGGAAAACTATCTTGCCATTTGGTAAATTAGTGACACCTTGGCTTTAAACTCAACACAGGGAAAGGAAATAAAATTAATTCCAATGATGGTGTCAGGTGAAGGAAAAAATATAGCTCCTATTTGCTGGCACATATCGTTAACTTTGTTCAGGTGGCAGCTTTTGTGGTTTGTTTTAGTTTCAGCTTGTCCCAGAAGGTGTTGTTAAGCTGTGAAGGTGTTAAGCAGGGCAGTAATGGAACAGGAGAGAAAATGCAAGGCTCAGAAAATGCCTTATCATTTCGTCCTTCTTGGAGAAACCAAGCTTGAATTTCTGAGTGGTCAGCTTGACATTTTAGAGCTGTGAGATGTTGTGTCATTATTTCTAGAAGACTAGTCGTTAGAGGAAAAAAGATTTAAAGTTCACAGCAGTAATTGCTGACAGCTTCCACGGAATGAGAGGCACTTTGAGCAAGCATGTGCCGCCGTGGAAAAAGGCAGCTTCCTCCTAGTGCTGAGGAGCTTCTGTGGGGCAGGAGTGACACAAATATAAACGTGGGCATTTTTGTGCCACTAAAGTTGTTTCATTTGTGTAGAATGTTGAAAAGGAGTATAATGAAATTTTAATGGTTGTTCATGCATTTTTTTCCCCCCAGCCTTTAAGCAGAGAAACAGTGTAGACTTCTGAAATAGACACCTTGTGTGTTTTCAGGATGCAAAAGAATAAAACCTAGTGATATGGTTGTCATGGAGTACAAGGTAGCTGGTATGCCTGGGTTTGGCGCCATCCAGGAGAAGAGGTGATCCCTGCTCTAACAGCATTCCCCTCCTTGGAAACCTGCAATTTGCCTCCTAGTCCCTGATGGGGAGGAGACTAGCAAACAGCTTCAAGCTATATCCATTATGGCAGGCTCCACATTCTAACAGGACAAGGGGGAGGGGGGTATTCAAAAGAGCCTTCAGCACAGTTTTTGAGTTAAAGATTTGTGGCACTCTAATTTTTCTCTATGTTGTATTTGTTTCCATTTCTTCCCTCTTGGATACTAGCCATTATTCAGCTGAAGGAAATTAGGGGAAAGCCCACTAATCAGATTTCACTATTATCTGCTTAAGTGGCTATAACATTTATTGCTTATTAAGAACCTCCTGCATACATAGTAGCTAGGTTTCTTGTTTGTATACCACATGCACGTGCGTGCGCGCTCTCTTTCTCTCTTCACATCATTGACACATCTTCTTCTTACCTTTGACCTTCAGGAACAAGTTTGGGTTTTAAGCCAAAGGGTCTTAAATATATAATCGAGACGGAGAGATTTTTATCTGAACTCGAACTCAGTAACAAATCTCTATGAAGAAATTTTTGTTGAGATTCTGAATGATAAATTTTTACCCATCATATAAATTGCTGTTTACAAAAAAAATTAAGGCATAAATTGGTTGTATCTTTGACTCAGATGTAGCAGGGACCTCAAAGATCTATGACCTGAGGCAGATAGACTTAATTATTTTACCTACTCACCTAAGTAGCATCACCTCCATTTCATAGCTAAGCAAGGCAGGTCTCCCCGAAGGTAACTTGTCTAGTTACATGTGATGCAGACGAGATCTTCAGAGCCAAATCACAATCTAGGAGAAACACAAAACTCAGCTCACATTGATTTTGTGTACTTGTGATCTCTCTGCCCAGAGAATATCATACTGTTGAATGGATAAAGGATCTTACACCTAAGAAAGTTACTTTTACAACTTCTATTTAAAAAAGAAATCATTTATACGCCCTTACATTACGTTGAACATGTAGTTTAATTTTGCTTTCTATGGTACCTAGAACTATGTCATCAAACTAAGTATGCTTTATATACTGTAATCTAGATTTTTAGAAGCTTCGTTAGAGAATGATCTGAAAATGGATATAGATAAATTGAGTAAACAAAACTTTTATTCATTAATAAATGAATGACATGCTAAAAGTGACAATTTATAGTTCAGAAGAAGTTATCTTTAGAACTTGTGATCTTATGAAAATATTTCCTGATTATTCGTTACAATTTGCACTGGGATTTTTATAGTAGTTACATATTGTAGGGGTTTTGAGGTTTTTATATTTCTTATAATAATACTTTATAATGCATGGTTGCCAAAAATAGACATATGCTACTTGCATAAATATTTCACTTCAGTGTGCAGTAATCCTTAATTTATTAATAAGTACAAAGTAAATATTTTACATGGTTTTTGTTTTTCTGAGGATAATTTATTACTTATGGTGTACTTTTTTTGTTTGGGCAAGTGCTTAGAATTTTGGGTTTGTGTTACTTTATTATAGATTATATTTCTTAAGCTTTTTTTTTTAAACTCTTAGATCAGCACTCTATTTCTCTAAATAACATAATTTTGTGCACCACAACTGAAAGATCACTGGTGAGACATTAATCAGTAAAGGAATACTAGATTCATCTGCCTCTATTTTATCTGTATTGCAATTTATCTAAGTTGCTTGTGAAACCACAATTTTTTAAACCTAGCATAACATTAAATTTTTTTAAAAGAAATACTTATTCTCTTAATCTGTACTATTTCTTTGTAGCATTTCTCTGTAATTTCACTTGATTTATTTACATTTCTTAGTAAAATATCAATAATCAGGTTTTCCCTCCTGACGTTTTAAAAAACAATAGTGATCTTCAAATAGTGTGTGCCTCTGAATTTGTCGTTTACCTGCATTAGAAATAACGTTAACAGCCCCTAACACTTTCATGCCATATGATTATGTTCTTGACCTCCGTATTTTTTTTTTCCAAGCACTTTGCTTTTTCTCGAAATGAAGATCCTGTTTCTTGATGCTCTAAGGCTGAATACACTCGTTCAGTATCAGAACCTTCTGCTTTTAATCTTGTTCATTATGTGGGTAATATATTAAAAAGGTTTACTTTCCCTGCAGTTTTCTCTTTTAAGTTGAATTATTCGTTTTATCTTGAAGCTACATTTAACAGAAAAAAAAAGGAACAAAAAACCCAACAAATAACTCATGGCTATTGAATCAGAAACAGCTCATAACAGACCCTTCAGTGGGTTTTCAGCAAGTAACAGGGAGATTTTCCTTCTTTCTCCCTTGAAGCGTTGGTGGATTTGAACCACCTGTTTTTTGGTTGACAGTGCAATTCTTTACTCCGTAGGCCACCAGAGCCCCATTCTGTTCCTAAGAATTTAAAATAATAGTTGTAGCTTGTCCTTTATGGCTTATTTTAATTTACTGGTACTACCATGTATAGTTTAATTTAAATCTCCATAGCAATCCTTTAAAGTAGATATCTATGTTCTAGTGTTAATCAGTGAGGAAATTGATGGTGAGAAAAAGTGATTTGTCCAAAGTTTTCCTGCCCCAACTCAAATTTGACTACTTCTGATTCCAACTCCGGCTGTCTTTGCTTTGTGCCTTTCTACACAGGTGTCTACTAATTGTCAGTGCATGGACATGGTCAGCAAATGAATTCCCCTTAAAATCACTCCTTAATGATTTCGTAGGAATAGAGTGAGGAAAACAAGTGTGTTACCAAGATTGTGTTATCGTCATGATATCTTTTTTCATGATCAGGTTGGATGTATGTGTAACAGTGATGGTTGTGGTGCTTACATATTATAATTGCCGCAAAATCATCTATGATTGCTGTCTTGTTCTCTGCTTCCTCACAGCGCCTGCACAGAGCAGGTCTGCAGTTAGTGGTTTTGAATGGACGACTGACTGAATTTTTAGTAGTTTCTGCCGGCATGCCCTGGTTGTGGCAGCACAAGTCTGCTAACAGGTTGGCAGCACTCATCATTTGAAATTACTGCCACTCAAGGATTGCGTTCTCTTCTGTCTTCTTCTGTTTTTTTAAATATCTTTGATTTGACAATATTTTCCATTTTTATGTTACCCATTGAATGTGTATGTTTTAGAAAAAGAAAATAAGGTATTCGGTGTCACTCACATCCAACAAGCACTCATGCCTTTTTCATTTCTTGATGTCTGCATCTAATCCCGAGTGTCACCCATCTTCCTGCAAAAATCTTGTCCAACCAGTAAGTACTATCTTAAGTATCCTGTCCGTCTTGACGACTTGCCGTTGACTGGATGTATACTGCTTCATTGTCTCCCTTAACTTGTACTCAATATACCTTCCCTTATATTTGTTGATGTTTTGTGTTTTTACTTTTACGTGGTAAACCCATTAATAAGAAGTAAAAAAG
>NW_006399856.1:7466536-7469381 GCF_000299155.1 Elephantulus edwardii
GCGATTGGCACAGGATAGAGCAGGGTTTAGGGCTGTTGTACATAGGGTCGCTATGAGTCGTAAACAACTCGACAGCATATAACAACAACACAACAACATAGTAGGAAATAAGATGGCAATTTATCTGTTCTTTCTATTACCTTGTGTCTCATATCTTGTTAATTACTGTTCACCTTGTAATACGTGCATTTTGTATGCCTACCTAAAATGCCCATTCATCAGAGATGGAGAACCAGATACACACTTTGTAAAAGTATTGCATTGTTACTCATTTTAGAAAATGGGCATCCTCCACCAGACTGCTGGGCTCTGCTGTGTGGCTGTCCTGATTCATTTTCCCTAAGCCCATTGTAAGCGTTAGTCTTCTCTGTTACTATTTGGTACACTGTTGGACATACCTTTCTAACTGACTGATCTTGCATCTCATAACCCTAAGGTGTCAGCAAATAGTGATGCGTTTATAGGTAAAACATTCAGGACAGAACTTCTGACACCTTGATCTCAGGATAATGGCTAAGCTTTTGGCAACCAAGAATGCTTGAACCTGGGGGATAAGAAACTAACTGTTGGATTCACTGTCATTTCACTTCAGAGACTTAATAAGGCTGCTGAAATAAGCTGCCGCCTCTGAGCCCTCCCTCTGTTGCCACCACCGCCGTAACAGAAACCCTGCTCCATGTCTCTCTCTCTGCTTCAAGCAGCCAGCAGCACTGCCTTCTGACCTGGCTTGAGCGGCCTCAGCAACCTCTGGCAGACCAGCTCGGGGTCTTTATTAGGAACAGGCCCACTCGGCTGCATTTCACAGTAATGATTTCACTTACAGAAGTTTGGTTAAGAATTCTGTGCTCCCCTTATTAAGGAGATAATTGCACAATATAATTTGCTTCACAAGCCTCCCACAGTTATATTAAGCAGATAGTTGCCAAATACAAGTTCAAAGTAGATTGTTCTTATAGGAAATAAAAATCCATGCTCAGAAAACCTGGCAGTACAAGTTGGTCTTCTTCCAAAACATGCTCTAAGGCGAACATTTCTAGGAACTTATTGTATATATATTAGACATGCAATCAAAAGTGTATCAAATGATACACATTGACTTCAAATTCTTATTCCTTAATGTTCTGACATCCTTTCTCTTTTACCAATAACGAGTAGTTTGAGTGGCACAGGAAACATTGTAAGAATTTTTTCTGAGTCCCTGACTTGACTTTGGCTCCAGACATGTGGAATGACCTTGAGACACATTCATTTCCTAGTCTGAGCTTCAGTTTCCTCATTTGTAAGTTGTTAGGTGCCATTGAGTCTAGTACAACTCATAACGACCCTATGAACAAAAGATCTGAAACCAGTCCTGTCCTGCGCCATCCTCACACTTCCCTGACACTAAAGAGCCCATTGCAACAGTCACCTTGTCAGTTCACCTTGTTGAGGGTCTTCCTTTCCTTTGCCAACCCTCCACCCTTCCCAACATCATATCCCTCTCCAAGGAATAGCACCTCATAGCAATGTGTCCAAAAACTGTTAGGTGAAGCCTCGTTATCCTTGCCTCCAAAGATCACTCTGGCTGCACCTTCTCCAAGACGTATCTATTCATTCTCTTGGCCATCCATGGAATGTCCAGTGTTCTTCTCCAATACCACAGCTCAAAGGCATCAATTCTTCTTCTGTCATCCTTATTCATTTTTCAGGTCTCTGATGCATAGCTAGTAACTGGAAAGATTATGGCCTGGATAAGACACACCTTAGTCCTCAAACTGACATCACTACTCCTCAATAGTTTGGAAAAGTCCCAAACTACAGATTTTCCCTTCGCAGTGCATCTCCTTATTTCCCGACTGCTCGTTTCAAAGGTGTTAATTTTGGATCCAAGCAGGATGAAGCTATTGACAATTTCAATCTCCTCTCCATTCATCATGACACTGCCTGTTGAACCAGTAGTAAGAATCTTTGTTTTCTTGATATTGACAGGCAATCCATACTGAAGGCTGTATTTCTTAATCTCCTGCAACAAGTGCTTCAGATCCTTCTCACTTTCAGCAAGCAAAGTTGTGTCATCTGCATAACACAGGTTATTGATGAGTCTCCCTCCAAACCTGATACCACCGTCCTCTTCATAGAGTCCATCTTCTTGGATATTTGCTCACATATAGATTGAACAGTATGGAGACAGAATAAATCTCTAACATTTTCCTTTCCTAATTCCAAATCATGCAGTGCGTCCCTGCTCCATTCATACAACAGCCTCCTGCTCCAGGTATGGGTTTCTCATGAGCATAATCAAGTTCTTTGGCATTCTCCTTCTTCTCAATGTCAGCCACAACTTGTCAGGATCCACACAGTCAAATGCCTTTGCACAGTCCATAAAGCACTTCTGGTATTCCTTACATTCAGCCAAGATCCATCTGACATCAACAATGATGCCACGGTGCCATGGAGTTTTCTAAACCCTGCTTGAATTTCTGGTAATTCCCTATCTATGTACTGTTCAGCCATTTTTAAATGATCTTCAGCAGTATTTTGAGATCAATGATATTGTTCAATAATTTCCATACTCAGTTGAATCACCCTTCTTGGGAATAGGCACAAATATAGACCTCTTCCAATCTGTTGGCCAGATAGCTGTCCTCAAAATAGACGTGAATGCATCCAAGGATGCATCTATTAGTTGAAACAAGTTAGTTGGTATCCCATCAATTCCTGGGGCTTTATTTTTTGCCAATGCCTTCAAGGCAGCTTCCACTTCCTCTTTGATTACCATTGGCTCCTGTTCATATGGTACTTCCTGAAATTTTTCAGTGTCAGTTGATTCTTTCTGGTATAGTAACTCTGTATATTCCCTCCATCT
>NW_006399856.1:7469636-7484035 GCF_000299155.1 Elephantulus edwardii
AGATTGCCACTACTTCTTCAGCAAAGCATCTGGTGGATTTGAACCACATACCTCTGGGATTGCAGTGAAGCTTCTTGCCACTAGGCCACCAGAGCTCGCTTGTAGTGCAATCTTTAGAGTCTCTTCTGATATCCATGTTGGTTTTCTCTTTCTCCTTTGTTTTTGTCATGACCTTTGGCTTTCTTCATGGATGATATCCTTTATATTCATCCCACAACTCATCTAGTCCTCCATCATTGATGTACGATGCCCCGAACCTATTCTTAAGATGATCATGAAATTCATGAGAAAATCATGGAATTGATTCAAGATCCTATCTTGACTCCTGTGGACTTATTTTCATTTTCTTCAGCCTCAATTTGTACTTGCATGTGAGTAATTGATGATCTGACCCACAGTCTGCCCTGACCTAGTTTTGACTGCTAATAGTGAGCTTCTCCAACGATTTCTTTCACAAATGTAGTCAATCTGATTTCTAGGCAGCCCATTGGATGAAATAAGAGGAGAATAATATTGCATACATCACAGTCTGCCATAATTAAATTAGTACACTTAGCACTCCTAAAATTTTTCTTGTTGTAACCCCAAGTCTATAATTGCATTATTTGTTACCTATGGTTAATTTATATATCATCTATACCTTAAAAAATAAAAAGAGATACAGATTACAAAAGTAAACACTATTACCTGTATGCAAGCAAAGGCAAACATGGACAGGTAAGAGAAACTACACGCATGACCATATATAGATTTGACAGTCATTCTACATTCCTATTTGTATGAAAACGTTTTCATTGCAGTTGTGTTGGAGCCAACTCATAGCTCACCTTCTGTTTAATTTTTGAAGCTGTAATCATCACAGGAGAAGATTGTCCATAATTCATCCACAGAGCTATTGATGGATTCAGAGCACCAGAGTGGTGTAACGGCTCCTTTGGTTTTGTTTGTTATAGACATATTTGTGTGGTGTAACGGCTCCTTTGGTTTTGTTTGTTATAGACATATTTGTGTGTGTGTGTGTGTGTGTGTGTGTGTGTGTGTGGTGTATTGGGAGAGAGAGGGTAATTCCTAGTTTCCTCCTGTGTAATTCACATTCTCAGAAAACTGGAGAGTCATTTATGAATTGGTTCACACCTGACGGCCCATAACAACAAGTATATGAATGTATGTGGTAGAGGAGTGTGCTCTAATGGCCTGGTGGTAAGGAGTTGCTCTGCCAACCCTGAGGCATACGGTTTGAGTCTACTAGCTGCTCCATGGAGGAAGATGGGCACTTTCCTTCTCTGCAATTTATAAAAGCCTCTGAAATGAGCTGGAGAGTCATTTATTAGTTGGTTCCAACTCAACAATACCTAACTACAATACACACACACTCATATACATTATATATATATATATATTTGGAAGCAGGAGTGGCATATGCTTCTAAAGAATAAGCCTCTGGAAACTCTAAGAACTTTGATAAATGTCAATAGTTGTAGAGGGGCTTTAGGCCTTTTGTTCATAGGGTCACGATATATATATATACTTACATTAAGACATTTTTAACATTTCTTAATTATAACTAAAGAAGCTCTGGTGGCCTAGTCATAAAGAGTATGCTACCAACTCTAAGCACATGGTTTGAATCCATCAGCTGTTCCTTGGGAATAGATGGACAATCTTCCTCTCGTGCAGTTTACTGCCTCTAAAAAATCCTCTTGGAAGATCGTCTGTGACTCACTTCTGACTCGATGGCATGTGACAGCAATCCTATCCAAATCCTCTAATGGAACGAGTTACTGGCTTCCGGTGACTTTAAGGCCATTTGGCATAATGTAGTCCACACAGACAGTGTTTTGCATACTACTTTGGTCTTAAAAGCTTGTAAGCAGTCATAAGGCTTATCTGTTGATCTTTTTTTTTTTTTTTTGGTCTGGAACAAAGACCAAGAAAGAAAATCAAAGATGCATAGAAGCAATTAGTCCAAAAGGCTAATAGCCCTTGCAGACCTCAACCTCCTGACTTTGACACCAGAAAAACTAGAGGGTACCGAGCTATCAATGCTGAAAGTCTTAAGAGAGATCACAGTGAAGGGTCCTAGACAGAGTGAGAGAAGGAAATGTGAATTCGAAATCATACAGATGGCAAGGCTTGTTGGTCTGATTAGACTGGCAGAATCCCTCCTTAGTCTTTGAGTCTAGAACTGAACGTCCCCTGTCAAACTTTTGACCAAATAGAGATACCATTTGACCCATCAGTTCCACTACTGGAAATATACCCTAAAGAGACCATAACCACCATCCAAGCAGATATATGCACACCCATGTTTATCACGGCTTTGTTCACAATAACAAGGAGTTGGAAACAACCTAAGTGCCCATCAACAAATGAATGGATAGAGAAACTGTAGTATATTCACACAATGGAATACTATGCTGCATTGAAAAACAAGGAACTCATGCAATATTATTCAAAATGGGTCACACTGGAGGACATTATGCTGAGTGAAATATCTCAGTCACAAAAGGACAAACACTGCATAGTGCCACTGCTGTAAAATGGGACTGACCTCAGGGTTAGGGTAAGAATGAGAAAAACTGGATGAATTTTGTATACTGCAATGAAACCGATGAGGAAGAGAACAGTTTTAAAGCAATATATTTCAGGGCATTATGATTATCATCAGAAAAGTCCAGAATGAACGTTGCAGAGTGGAGTATACTTGGGGTGGGGATGGGGGGTTTGTATACCAATGAAGGGATTTTTCTTTTACTTTTCAAGGAGAAGCGCGAACTGGGGGTAGGGTGTGGGGTGGGAGGGGAGAAAGGTGGAACAATGAATGAATGGAAATCCAAAAATCTCTGTAAATGTTCATTAAAATTAATAAAAAAAATTAAAATAAAATATTGCTGTTGTTGTTGTTGATTGCCATTGGGTCGACCACAACTCATAATGACCCTATGAACAAAAGACCTGAAGCCTTTCTACAACTATCATTATTTCTCAAGGTTCATAAAGTTTCCAGAGGCATGTTGTTTAGGAAGTGGATGCAACTCCTACTTCCAAACCTGTCTTAAACTGTGAGCTCCATCAAACACCATCCACCATAGGTAACCGTTATGACATTTGATACCCCAGTGGCACAAGGTTCAGCATCTCAGCAACCCCAGGTTACCTCAGTACAGCATATTGACAAGAGTGCTGTACCACTTAGAAGAATGTTCCGCCAAAATATAGTAACAACCAACTTTTAAATACAAAGGCCCTCCCTGAGGTATTGTGGACCCTAAGCAAGAGGCTTAAATAAAAACAACCAATATAGTATGTTGTTGTTGTTTTGTGCCATTGAGTCACCTGTGACCTGCAGCGAACTTATTAGAAGGAAAGAAATTATAACTTGGAATTCGTAACTCAGCAGTAATCAATCATGCAACAAACATAGGTTGAATTCCTAGTGTACTAAGGGGCTGCTAGCATCAAGCTGGTACTGGATTTGTGACCCTTCTGTGCACAAGGGAACGAAATACTGAATGCTGTCCATTCAGTTTTGCATCATGCTAGTGACCTGTTACAGATTGGATCAGTGCTGAGGATAGGATGGGAGTTTAACCACTGCCAAGAAAGACATAACATTTCAAGTTTTTGCCTAGTGGAGTTAATAAGATTACTATAGTGTAAGACAATATAAATTTCATTGAATAAATAAGAACTATATTCAGAAAATACTCTACGTTGGGGGGGGAAGCAAATAAGTAAGTCTTGGAGAGTGTGAATAGTGTTAGAGGAAAAATTGAAGAACTAAACAATAGGAAGGAGGACAAAAATGTAGCTAGAGAAGCTAAATTTCAGACAGAACGAGAACAACTGGACCTTAAGAGGGATGGATTACTAAGTTATAGTCCAGGAATTGATCACAGTATGCTCTGGAGGTCCTTAAACAAAGAACTATTGCCTTTGTACTAATTTTGTAGGCAATGAGGAGTCAGTGAAGATGTTCAGAAGAGAAATAAGAGTTCAGCTTTGGAAGGATTGAGAAACAGAAAAAGGATGTGGCAGAAGACTGGGGAAAAGAGGCCAATTAGAAAGCTGTTTAAACTGTGTCAGTTCAAAGTCTTGAGGCTCATAAAGATGTTTTATGTTGCTCACAAAGATGTGAAAAAACAAGTTAGGGATCCAGGACATGGAAGATATTTTGCATTTCTGGAATTTGGACTAGTAAAATAATTCATCTGAAAAAAAATGGATAAACTGGTGGACTGCTGCTTGTCTACAGCATTTCTATTAAAATTAGGCCTATTTTCTTCACATTGTACTTCACATAATTCTTGTGAACCTGTTGTCTGGCCTCAAAATCTTCATCCCAGGGTACAGTGGTACTGCTATCCTAGATAATGAAGATATTTGATTATAGGATAGACATGTGTGGTTTATGGAAGGCCATCAAGGAGTCAGATGGGGATTTGTTTTTGCTTTTGTTTTTTAATTTTACTTTATTAATTTTAATGAAAGTTTACAGAGATTTTGTATTTCCAATCATTTGCATTGCATTTTTCTCCCTGTACACCCCTCCCCCCAGTTCGCCCTTCTCTTTGAAAAGTAAAAGCAAAATTCTTTCATTGTATACCAGTCAGATGTTTTATCCTTTTTATTTTTTCTTCAATAGAATAAGAAATAGACTTAAAATGGTATATTTCTGTTTTGAAAAATCAGAAAAACAAAACCACTTGCCACTGAATTGATTCATTCTTATCATAATCGTGTGTGTGAAGATCTTTTTAAATGTTAATGGAATGTTACATGAGGTGAATGCACGTGTGATTTATCTATAAACCAATAATTGATGCAGAACTGTAGTACGTAATGCAAAGAAATTCCTCAAGCATCCTCCCACATAAGCTATTTGTTTATATTTTAAATTGCTAAATGGATAGGTTTATCCTAGAGAGAGTTAAACCAAGATGCTCCTTGGAGGCAAGGATTCTGAAGCTTTGTCTGACATACTTTGGACATGTTGCAAGGAAGGACCAGTCCTTGGAAAGGGACATCATGCTTGGGAGGGTGGAAGGACAGCACAGGAGAGGAAGACACTCAATTAGATGGATTGATTCAGTGACTGAAGTAATGGGGGTACGTGTGTCGGAGACAGTGAGATTGGCACAGGACGGAGCAGGGTTTAAGGCTGTTGTACATGGGGTCGTTATGAGTCGCAGGTGACTCGATGACACATAACAACAACAGTATTAACATGTTGTTAGAGTTGTTATGTGCTGTCGAGTTGCCTGCATTTCTTAGTGACCCTGTGTATAGCAGCTCTGAAGCCTGTCCTGAGCCATTCTCACTGATTTCCACACAATTATTCACATTGCCCTAGTTGCCATATTAATCCATCTCCTCTGGGGTCTTCCTCTTCTGGGCTGTCCCTCCACCTATCCAAGCATGACGTCCTTCTCTAAGGACAGGTTCCTCTTGGCCAAGTGCCCAAAGTATGTCAGAGTTTCAGAATCCTAGCCTCCAAGGAGAAACTTGGTTTCACTCTCCAAGACAAACCTATTTGTTTTCTTGACGGCCCATGGTATATTCAAGACTCTTCTCCAGCACCACAGCTTGAAGGCATTGATTCTTCTTCTGTCATCCTTAGTCATTGTCCAGCTTTTTGATGCATAGACCATGGCCTGGATCAGGTGCACCTTAATATCTAGACTGACATAATGTTGAAATTCTTAGATTTAGGTAAATCAGAGATTAATAAAGATTATAGGAGTTGAGGAAAAAGGAGAATGAGGAGGACTAAATATTGACAGAGTCTTTGGGTATAAGGCCTGTATTTGGACTTCTTTTGCCTTAAAACTAGCATAAACTTAAAAATTAAGATGTCATAATTTTGAGTGAATGTGTACATTCTGAACTCAGTAATGGGTTAGCTCAGTGGCTGAGTTTATTGATACTTAAAGTTGTCTTTCTTTTCCTGGTCATTGTGGATTTGAATTCTTGAGATGTATATTAGTTTTTAAACATACTTTTATTACAATAAAAAAACCTATTTTTGTATGATTGGTGTATGTGTGTCCTGAGTATAATACTAATATCAATTACTAGTTTAATTAAAAACATTTCCCTGGATTTGACAAGAGGCTTACATTTACTAACTTTATATTCTTGAATAAATCACTTAAGAAGCGTATTTATCTATTGTCGTTTAATCTACAATTCATAGTAGTATTTTAGTATAAGGCAGAAATGTGAAAAATTATAGAGAACTGTATTAATGCAACTTGGTGTTTGTGGTGATATAGTAAGGATCCCAAATCTTAGAGCTTCCCAAGCCTATAAGATATTATTTTACTTAGCTTGCTGTTTCCAGAAACAATAAAGTGTCCTTTCACCATTATTTCCAATGATGCAAGTAGCTGAGTCAGGAAACAAACATTTTCCAAGATCTCCCTTTAGTTAGGTAAGTGGCCAAAGGGCCAACCAAGGTTCTGATCAGTAATAATAATGATATTATAGAATTAGTGTTCTTGTGATCTGTAGTAACGCCAGTGGGTCCTGGAAAGATATCAGTTAGTGATATTAGAGAGAAGATGAGGGGAAAATGAAAATTAAGAGATTGTGTATATGAACTGACAGTTCTCCCCACAAGAGCTCTGCAGAGGTTCAATGGCACCAATGTCTGGACTTGTTAATTTATAAAATGAATACTTTTAGGGAGCCTTTTTGCAAGACGTGATCATCTATTTATCCAAAGTTGAAAGGAACAAAGGCTTTATCTTGCATAATTTTGTGGAGCAAATAATTTTTTTAAATGATTATCCATTCCTTGGATTAATTTTTGTTGTGATGATTTTACTTCAGTTGTTTGAGTTCTTTTTAAATAATTGTGTTTTACATCACAGTTTTGAAGGCAGTTTGTTTTGCTAGCACATTGTTTAAACAGCTGCCGGGCTGTTAACACAGATTTAATCACGTTTGGTGTTTCTGTTTCCAAAGTTTCAATGAGAGAGCAGAAGCAACTTCAACAGATTATTAGGTGGACATATTGATTCAATTAGTGTGTATAACACCATTTCAAGTATCTGGCATGTACTGGGAGAAATTGATGTTTGTACGATATAACACTCCTTAAGTGTCCTCTTGAATTCTCACACAACAGAAACGAGGCTTATTAAAAATCCACTTACACATCACTCCTGAGACATTTTCTCCCCAATTTGGCAAGTAAACAATGATATTTTACCCATCTCTTATTTAGCACTAAAACCAGTATTTCTTTTAACTCCCATGTTATTTACTCCCTTAAAAAATGAAACATTACATTTTCAATCTATAATCTGCAAACTAAGCAAAAACAAATTTCTAAGTGTACATTAATTAATCTAAAAGTCTGTCATGTCCTTCATCACTTCCGTCCAGTAGATTCTGACTCAGGGACCCTCCGTCCAGGGTCACTGTCTGTAAATATTAATGGAAGGAGAGGACCTATTTTCCACTTGACGATCAATGGGGAAATTTGAACCTCTTTCCTCCAGTTAACAGTTCAATGTGTTACTATGCCACCAGGACTTCTAATTATATCCTTTAAAATGCAACAGATAAATCATAATCCCTCTGCATGATTTTCTTGGCTAGGAAAGTAGATAGTAAAGTTGGGTTATACTAACAATAAAGTTCGAAGGTCGTTATGAGGTGCAGTTGACATTGTTACACATAACAAGAAGATACAGAAAGTTTAATTTAGGTGTTTAACAATATCTTGACAATTGTGTTTTCAGTACTGTTGACTATGATATTTTCCAAAACTTGACAGATAAATATTAGAAAACTCTATGTGAAATCAGATTTTAATAATGAGAATCATTTTCTTCCCTAATGATAAATAAGAAACATTAGAATATATTTCACTGTACATATATAAAATTGTATTTTTAAACAATTAAAAATTTCATTTAATTCAAGTATATAAAATTGCCAGATAGTGCAAACTATGTATTTTTCTAAATAGGCAGGTGACTTACGAATTTATTAAGTAAAAAGCTAAAATCACCATTCCCAATGAAAACCCTTCCCTGCTTTAGTCATTGCTTACTTTTATAAACTTACTATGTAATCAAATTATGTTTATTAGTAAAAAATAAAAAAATCCTGTCTTCATCATAGTGGACTCTGTGAGTAATGTTTCTGAGTCTTTGTTGTCTTGCAATTACTGGTTTCCTGTGCAGTGATAATTTTCTTTAGATTTTGGTATGAAACCTTCACAATAAGTTTTAACAAAGTGTCAGGCAAGCAGGAGGTTTTCTCCTTCAAAGGTTTTTAAGGAGATTCCATTTTTGTGTTTGTTTTAATAGGAGGTTTATAAGTGTGAGGATTATGATTATATTTGACAGCATTGTACATTTTGTTTCAGACTTTACACATCTGAGGTTTGTTTGTTTGTTTGTTTGTTTTAAACAACAACAAAGAAATGTATATAAGTCCACCTACGTTGGGCTGTCTGGTCACCTTGTAAGAAGCTGTGCTGCAAATCTTTTTTTTTTTTAATTTTTTTAAATTTTTCTACTAGTTTATTTACAAAATTCAAATGCAAATTTGAAAAAATTATTTCAATTTCCCTCACCCCCACCCATCAAACTGTACAACCCAATGATTAAACCCTCTCCCCCTGCACATCCACATTCCTCTGCTTCCAGCCTCTCTCACTCCTCCTGGATCCTTATACTCATTCTACAATAACCGTTTTATACAATATTTATCCTTATGTCACTTAATTAGTTCACTAACTAACATTATGCTAGCATTATAACTAACATTATACATTATGGTGAATGCTCTCCATTCCCTCCCAAGTTAAATAATAGTTTACAAAGTTATTACTTCTGCATGCTGCATGGTATTCCATTGTGTGAGTGTACCGTAATTTCAGTTGTCTCTTTTAGAGTATGCAGACCCCAGTAAAATTAGTATGGAAATGCTTATCTTTAAGGGATGTACCCTGGAACCACATAAAGTGAGAATTCCTGAATAGGTCATTTTACTTCCCTGGACACTGATGTGATCATGTGTGGTGGAGACGATGAAACGACATAGTTTTATAATACAAATATATGTCATAATATTCATATTGTTATTATTGTTGTTAAGTGCCAACAAGTCATAGACAACTCATAGCGACCCTATGAACAAAAGACCTAAACACTTGTATAATTTTAATATTTCAAAAAAGTAAAAGAATAGGTGAAAAAAGCTTGAATTCATAAGCATACTTCCCATTTAAAGAAAATCTTGTGTAAATGCATACATATAACTTTATAGTCCAGGATATATTAAAAGATTTTCCTAGATATAATTAATCAGAGTCTATTGCTCTCCTTTTCATTATTAACCAACTTTACAGAAAAATCCAATAAAACCATTGAATATAAATTTAAAAGAAGTGCTAAGAAACATGTACTACTAATTTATTGACAATGAGCAAAATAACTTCTTATTGATCATAATGCTTTATATTTGACAGCTCCTTTGTTTTGAATGTAAATCATGATTTTAAGTTAAAACATCTTTATATTTTTGTTGTTGCTTTGTAAACATTGAAACAATTCTGCATAATATTTATTACTGCTACGATGCCTTTGAGCTGTGGTGCTGGAGAAGAGTATTGAGAATACCATGGACTGCTAGGAAAACAAACAGATTCATCCTGGAAAGGGTTAAACCGGGTGGCTCCTTGGAGGCAAGGATTCTGAGGCTCTGTCTAACATACTTTGGACATGTTGTGAGGAGATACCGGTCCTTAGAGAGGGACATCATGCTTGGGAGGGTGGAGGGACAGTGCAGGAGAGGAAGGCCCTCTATGAGGTGGATTGATTCAGTGACTGGGATAATTGGGATGGGAGTGTCAGAGAGAGTGCGATTGGCACAGGACAGAGCGGAGTTTAGGGCTGTTGTACATAGGGTCGCTGTGAGTCACAAGCAACTCGACAGCACATAACAACAACAACCATTATTGAATTGTTGTTGTTGTTCATGCTTTCAGTTCAGTTTAAACTTATGTTACCCCATGGAAAAGAATAGAAGTTCTTTGGAGTTTTCTAGCAGAACACCAGATCTTATTCCTGTTGAGCTAAGTCTGTGTGGATCATTGCAAATTATGGCTCACATTGAGAAGAACAGGAATCCCAGAACACATATTGTGCTCATGCAGAATCTAGAACTCGACTAAGAGGCTGTTGTATGAACAGTACAAGAGAGCACTGCTTGGTTTAAGATCCAGAAGGATGTGTGTCAGGGTTGTATCTTTTCTCCATACCTATTCAGTCTATATGCTGAGAAAATCATTTGTGAAGCAGACTCCATGAAGAGAAGTTTACCATCAGGACTGGAAGAAGACTCATCAACAACCTGTGTGATGATACAACTTCGATTGCTGCAAGTGAAAAGAATATGAAACTCTTCCTTCAGAAGATCAAAGACTACAACCTTCAGTATGGATTACATCACAACATCAGGGAGGCAAAGATCCTCACCACAGGCCCAGCAGTCAACATTATGATAGATGGAGAAGAGATTGAATTTGTCAATTATTTCATCTGGCTTAGATCAACAGGGTACACCCTAGTTACCAGCAGTCAAGAAATCAGATGTATTGAATTGGGAAAGTGGGCAGTCAGAGACCTTTCCAAACTACTGAAGAGCAATGATAATAGTTTGAAGACTAAGGTGTGCCTGATCCAGGCTATGGTCTTAATCATGCATTATGTATCACAGAGTTGGTTAGTGAGTAAGGATAACAGAAGAAAAATCAATGCTTTTGAGTTGTGGTGCTGGAGACGAGTCCTGTATCCATGGACTGCAATACCGCAATCAGGTAGGTCCTAGAAGGGCGTCCTTGGAGACAAGGATGACTAAGCTTTGTCTTTCACACTTTGGACGTGTAGCTAGGTGAGGCTGTTCCTTGGAATGTGACATCATTCTTGTAAAGTTGGATGATCACCGAAGGAGAGGAAGACCTACAATGAGATGGACTGACACTGTGACTTCAACAAGGCTCTCGATTCTCTCAGAAGTGATGAGGATGGCACAGGATAGGGCAGATTTTAGAATGGCTGTTCACAGGGTGTCTTTGATTCAAAGTCATCTCAATGGTCTCTAACAACAAGTGGGTTTTAATCACTGGCCTTTTGATTCGCAGTTGAGCATGTAACTGTTTAGCCACTAGGGCTCTTTACTGAAAAACAAAGAACAATTTGGTCAATTAATGAAATCTTCACATCCTCTTGTTGTTGCTAATAATTTCTAATGATAATCACTGGCTTTATTAAACCATTGTTGCTTCTCAGTAAATTCCCATTGATTTATCTGAACTTTAGTTCCTATATTTCATATAAGAAAGTAGGTCACTATTGAGATTTATAATATCAAGATTTTGTTGTACTCAGACTACAAGTTCTAATAAGCATAGAAATCAGTCAAATTAGAAAGCTTTCTTTCTCCTATCAAATTGTTACATAAACCAATCTAAACTAGAAACCAAACCTACTACCTTTTAGACAATTCTTATACACAGTGACCCTATGAAATCGAATAGAACTACCCATACAGTTCCCATGGTACCTAATGTTTAAGGAAGAAAACTGCCTCATCTTTCTTCCACAGGGCAACTTGTGAGATCAATCCACTGACCTTTGAATCAGGCCACACTCTTTAGTGTCATTTAACCATTGTTAGAAGCCATTGAGTTAACTCCTACTCCAAGCACTCCTAGGGAGCTCTGGTGGCTTAGTTGTCAGGAGCTGCATTGCTAACCCAAAGGCAGTTCAAATACACTAGATGTTCCATGAGAAAAAGATTAATCGCTTGCGACTCATAATGACCCTATATACAACAACCCTAAACCCTGCTCTATCCTGTGCCAACCTTACTGTGTCTAACACACCTCCATTACCCCAGTCACTGAATCAGTCCATCTCATCCAGGTCCTCTGCTGTCCCTCAGCAAGGACCGAAGGACTAGTCCTTCCTTGCAACATGCCCAAAGTAAGTCAGAGAAAGCTTCAGAATCCTTGCCTCCAAGGAGCAGCCTGGTTTCCCCTCTCCAGGACAAATCTTTTATTTCTCTTAGCAGTCCATGGTATATTCAATATTTTTCTCCAGCACCACAGCTCAAAGGCATCAATTCTCCTTCTATCATCCCTTGTCATTGTCCAGCTTTCTGACACAAAGCAAATAATTGTAAAGACTATGGCCTGGATCAGGTGCACCATAATCTCCAGACTAACATTGTTGCTCTTCAATACTGTAGAGAGGTCGCTGACAGCAGACTTTCCCAGTACAATTTAGCTTTTAATTTCCTGGCTGCTGGTACCAAGGTTGTTGATTGTGTAGCCAAGCAAACTGAAGCTGTTAACAATCTCAATCTCTTCACCATCCATCCTGATGCTACCAATCAACCTAGTGGTGAGAATGTTTGTTTTCTTGATGTTGAGCTTCAATCCATATTTAAGCCTGCAGTCCTTGACCTTCTTCAGCAAGCATGTCCTCCTCTGTTTCAGCAAGTGGGGTTGTATCATCTGCATAACGCAGTTTGTTGATGAGTCTTCCTCCAATCCCGATGCCTGTCATACTCTTCCTCATAAAGCCCAACCTACCAGATGATCTGTTCTACATATAAATTGGAAAGGTATGGAAATAGGACACATGTCTGGCATATACCCATCCAGATTTTGAACCATGTAGTGTTTCCTTGCTCTGTTGATTGTCTCCTGGTCCAAGTATAGGCATCACATAAACACAATCAAGTGTTCAGGGATTCTTATTCTTCTCAGGATCAGCCACAGATTTTTGTGGTCCACACAGTCAAACACCTTTGCATAATCAATGAAGTACAAATCTATATTCCTCTGGTACTCTCTGCTTTCAGCCATGATCCATCTAACATTACCTGTAATATCCCTAGAATCACGGCCTCTTCTAAACCCAGCCTGCTCTTTTGGCAGTTCTCTGCTGTTGTGCTGTTCCAGTTGTTTTTGGATAATTTTCAAGAGAATCCTCATAGCAACCCTAAATAGAACAGAACAAATCTTTACTCAATTAACTTCACAGTCTCCGCTGTGTTTAAACCTATTGTTGTACCCACTGTGTCACATTATCTTGGTCAAGGTCTTCTGATCTTTTGCTGACCCTGTGTTTTGAAAGAATGAGTCTTTCCACGGGGAATGGCCATTCCTGATATCAGGCCCAAAGTGTATGAGTGTTAGTGCTGTGAACTAAAAAGCCAGATGTCCAAACACACGCGCTGCTCTAAAGGAAAAAGTGGGCAGTCACCTCTCAAAGATGTGAGGCATGGAGACCCAATGGAAGGTGGCTGTGCATCATTCAGTTCTATAGGGTTGAGGTTTTTGGGTCATGTATTCAATATTCTTTGTCAACACCAGAGTTAAAATTTGTGGATTCTTCTGTGGTCTTCTCTTTTCCAACTTGCATATGAGACAACTGAAAATACCACAGCTGAGCGAGATGTCATAAAGTCTTCAAATTCACATTCTTCCTTTTTAGTACTTGAAATAAGTTCTATGACAGCGCATTTCCACTAAGCATTTGATTACTTACCTGGCTGGATGTTGATTATAGAGTTAAGTAAAAGGAAATCCTTCATAACCTCAATCTTTTTTTTCTGCATTTAACTTGTTTGTTGGTTCAGTGTGAGGATTTTTGTTTTCTTTATGGTGTTGTATAATCTGTAATGAAGGCTATAATCTTTAATCATTATTAGCTAAAATATTAAGTGTTCTTTTATAACTAGAGATAACTTAAATAGTGAGAATAAGCTTTGGGACAATTGCATCCTATTTTTTATATTGAGCTAGTGATATTCAAAGAATACATTATTTACTTGATCTTGGCGTGTAGAACTTCACCTTAGTATTAATTGAATTAAATTAATTAGAATGTAATTCTATGTGCATATTACTGTTGTGCTTCTTCGAGTTGGAATTGACCCAGAGCCCTTCCTCCCCTAGGTTTTCAGAGGCTTTAAATCCCACAAGAGATTTCCTGTCTTTACCCCATGAAGTGGCTGGTAGATTGGAACTTCCTACGTTTGGATTAGCAGCACAACCCCCTATCCACTAGGCCATAGAGCTCTATTTGTTTAAAATGAACATATATATCCATGTGCATATTTAATCTTTAAGATGTATATGCAAAATATGATTTATTGATTTACTTTTTCAAGACAACAATAATATGTGCACATTGATACATCATAGACATATAATACTTTAGAATATACTAGTGCTAGAGAAAAAGTTTATTTTATTCTTATTATCTCATTTCTGTTTCCTCAAATATATACTATGAAGAAGTATATTCTTTTGTGAATAGTCTTCTGAGATACATATAGTATCCACTAATTTTGAAAATGATATT
>NW_006399856.1:7484379-7493045 GCF_000299155.1 Elephantulus edwardii
ATATTTCCTTTTTAGGATGGAAAGGTTATCCATTTTTTATATAAATAGGAATTGTGAATGAAATATAATCTCTACTTAGGTAAAAGGTCATATCTTGTTTTTCATTGATTAGAAAAATCTCCTATAACAGAAAAGATATTGCAGAAGATTATCTTGAAGTATAGAAAAACTTTCTAAAACAAAATACAGAAACAGTCATTGAAATATTTTTAAAAAGTCAACACATAAATTAATTTTTATTTTAAAAATATCAGAGGTAAAAAGATAAACCAACATATTTTTAAAATACTGTAAGCAGAGTATGAGTCCCCTTAGAGTATAAAAAAAAAGATGCTTAAAATAACTAAGAAATGACTGACATTGCCAATATAGTAGAAAAATGGTCAAAGAACTTTGATAGTTTTAGCAGGGGGAATGACTTTAAGCCTTTAAACACAGAAAAAGATCTAGCACTTAATTTTTTAAAAATGATAGATCTTTAAATTGTTTTTAAATTTAATATGCAGATAAAAAATTATAGTGAACCAGGATGTATTATCTATTTAAGAATTCTCTATTGGATTGTTAATCAATCAATACATAATAACATCTGTAATAACAACATACAAGAAAAATCTTCAATTTCTAATAAAGAGGCTATATGAATAGATTGTTGTTGTTATGTGTTGTCATGCTAGATTATAGTGCATTTGTAAACTGTAACTCTGTGCAACTATTAAAAAGATTGATGTGTGTTTCTTTACACCAGAGTGTGATTGTGTACAGTCAAGTCCGAACTGACCCATATCCAATCCCCTGCCCCCAGTGTATTTTCAGAGGCTGCTAATCACATGGGCAGAGATTATACCTCTTTCTCCCGTGGAGCAGTTAGTGGATTTGAACTCCTGACCTTTGATTGCACAGTTCCTTAACCCTAAGCCTCCAGGCCTCCCTGTACACTAGTATTGTTGTGTACTATTGACTCAGAACTGACCCATCAACAAGTTTTCAGACAGTAAATCACACAGAGAAGATTGACCGTCTTTCTCCCTCAAAAGCAGCTCCTGGATTCAAACTGTATGCCTTTGGATTGACAGTAGAACTCGACTAAGCCCCCAGAGTTCCCCAAGTATACTGGAAAGGGAGGTGTTAAAAGGTATTGCTAAATGGAGAAGCAGTATTCTCATCAGGCGGAAGCCCTGATGGCCTAGCGGTAAGAATCTGGACTGCAATCTTAAAGGCACAGGGTTCAAATCCACCAGCTGCTCTGCAGAAATACAGACTTTCTCCTTCTGTGCATGTACTCCCTCTGAAGACCTGCTGCAGGGTCGGCTGAGAGTTGGTTCTAACTCCAGGGCATACAACAATGTTTATAACTTAAGAACAGCTTTGATACAAGTTAATGGACCTTTAAGAAAACCTTAGGAATGGAGTTACCTATGTCCAGAGAACACTAGTCACCTTTGCTTTTAGAATTTACTGTGTTCTAGCCACTGTTCTAAGTACATTTTCTCTATTCTTAATGCTCAACACAATGCTATGAAATCAGTATCATACTATTTTAATCTCCCTTTTGTAGAAGATAGAGATAATTTCAGTAACTTGCTGAAAGTGGTGCCTTTAATAAGAGGCAGGGCTAGTATTCACCCAGACAGTGTGGTTACAGGATCCCCACTGTAACAGTTAAACTATTGTGCTCAAACTTAATTTAGTGGTCTGAATTCTTTTCCAATTAGAAAATGAAAGACCTAATATTCAGAGGTTAAATAATTAGCAAAGACTATGCTGCCAGTAAATGCCCAAGCCAGTCCTGGATCCAGGGTTTCCTTGTGAAATGTGATGGTTTCCCTCATTGGATCACACTCTGCTAGTTGTTAGCAGAGCTGGGAGGTGAGGGCCTGTGAGCAAGAGAGGAGCCATTTTCATAGTCCTACCTGAAGTCCTAAGTACGAATGACAAATCACAGACTCTGTGGTTTCTCGAAGAAAACAGTTGCAGAGAAAAGGACTTACTTCCTTTTTGTGAAAATATTTTCTCTATTCAAGCAGTACCAAATACTTTGTTATGTTCAGTTACTTTGATATGATTTCTTAAGAAATTTTCTAGATCACTGGGGGAGGGAAAAAAATAAAACCCAAACCAACAGAAACCCAACCTTGTATTCATTGAAAGCTTGTGTTTGCTTCGTGAAAAGACTCTGTCAGCAGTGTAGAATGAGGGCTGTGCTAAGAAAATTCCAGATTTTCTGTGGGATGATCCAAAAACAGCAAACAGAAGGCATTGAATTTCTTCACTGTCTCATGTGTGTACATGCATGCTCTGCCCTTCCTGTCATTCACGGCTTTCGGTGTGCATAGACTAGAGTTGGAGAACTTTGATCCACAGACTAATATGTTCCATCTAATAGCTTCTTTACATAGAAAATGAAAAGCAGAATGACTTAAGGGCATGTGAGACCTGTGCACCCGACCCTACAGCCCTTCACTGACTGTGCACGTTCAGTCTGACTTGAGGACGTTTGCCTTGACAGTGCATATCTTCATGTGTCTAAGACAGTTACCGGATTAAGAGCCCGGGTTGTTTGCCTCTATTCAGGAACAGGTTTACACAAGTAATCTGATGTGAAACAAAGAATATAAGTATATATTAAAATTGCTGAATTACAAAGAGACCTGGTTCAGTAGGTTAAGCAATAGCTAATCTTGTCTCTTCCATAAACTCATTTCAGTGGCCAGCCTATCAAACTGCAGAGATGAGACTAGGATTAATTTACAGATTTGCTTAAAAAAATAAAGAACTGAGCTAAAAGAAATAAGTGTAAGAATAAAGGTTGTTCTGTTTATCTAATGCTTCCCTGTGACATCTTCACTTTTTACGGCAACATGTCTCTAAAATGTTATGTGGCACAGTATACATGAGCATTGCATTTGGTAATGCACCATATTCCACTCAGCGTATCATTTTTACATGCATGAGTCATATGGCACTGCATGGAAAATAGATGTAGGTAGGAACGTAAGACATGTATTTATGATTTTTGTTTTCTTCTTTTCCATATTACAGCAAATTCAGTAAAGCTAGAAATGCAGAGTGATGACGAGTGTGACAGGAAACCCCTGAGCCGAGACGATGAGATCAGGGGCCATGATGAGGGGAGCAGCCTGGAAGAACCCCTAATTGAGAGCAGCGAGGTGGCCGACAACAGGAAAGTCCAGGACCTTCAAGGCGAGGGAGGAATCCGGCTTCCGAATGGTAAACTGAAATGTGACGTCTGTGGCATGGTTTGCATTGGGCCCAATGTGCTTATGGTACATAAAAGGAGTCATACTGGTAAGCAGCTGACAGAATAACCTGATGACTGCCTGTGACGTCTGATGTTGATATTACCTGACATCTATTCTCTTTCCTTTTCATTCAGGGGTGGCATTGGTGAAACTACCTTTTCAGAATTCTGCTAGTATTGGATTGCTGAAAAGCAGAGAGTAGCCTGGGTCTTGACTTCCAGCCTTCAAATCTGAATAGCATATCAGAAAAGAAGTTTGGGATTCAGTTTCCACAGTTCTTAATATAGCAATAATATGATAAGGGTTCAAAAGGTATAGGAGAATTTCATTGTGTAACTTAATCTTTTTGTATTTCTATCCATATTTTACTATACCCATGGGCATGTAATATAGTTTTCCAGCTACAAGTTGATACTATAAAGTGGTACTCATGCATTTATATAGGGGTGAATCATTTTCACTTTATCTAGATAATGCCTTGGAATACAATTTCCAACCTGCCTTTGCCTACCATGGGTCCCTATAGTAGGCAGAAGTATTCCATAGTTCAGAGTTGCCACCATCTTCCAGTATTTTTTTTTATTTTTTAAAATCCTAACTCCTGTGAGAAAATGTGCAGGATGGGATATGACATGGAATGGTGGTGTTGGAGATAGGAAAGTATAATGCTGGAATACCTTTAGGGGGAAAATCCCCGGGTTCAGTTAATACATACTTTTAGACCTTTGAGTAATGGAAAAGGGCTTTATGAAAACCAAATGAGGAGACCTTATCTAAATGGCTTCAGTTCTTATGCTAAAATTTAAAAAAAAAAAGAATGAAAAAAAAAAAGGTAGCAGACACGAGATTCTGGTAAGATAGGAAGAACATTGACTTTCAAAAAAAACATTCAAGTTCATATTAAAATTAATTTAAAGGAAATTATAGATTTAACTACAGAGGAAAATAGCATTATACAGGAAAAATACTAATATTCTCAGAGGTTAAAAATGTTGTACTCTTTGGAAGAAAGATAAAACACAATAAAGAAATTGATATATAAGATTTACTTATAAATAATCAATTTAATGTGTAAGTTCTGAGACACGAAAGGTAAAAGGATCTTTGAAGGATTTTTATATCTAAATCTCTCATTTTACACATGAAGGAGCAGTCCTAAAACAGTCAAATGCCTGGTCCATTATAGTATATGTAGTGAAGGGCATTGCTTTATGAGCAGATATTTCCCAGCGTACTAAGCTTGGTATATCTATATGTTGTTGTTGTAAGTGCCATTGAGTCATAGGTGACTCATAGAGACCCTATGAGCAAAAGACCTGGACACTTGTATAACTTTAATCCTTTTCCAGGCTCATAGGGTTTCCAGAGGCAAGCTATTTTAGAAGTGGATGCCATTCCTGCTTCCAAGCTTGTTTTAATTTGGGAGCTCCAAACAAAAGCTCAAATTTTTAAGATTATGTATTAAAATCAGTGAATAATTACATATAAAATCCATGTTGACACAATATAAATCATCAGCTATAGAGAATCTGTATTACCACCAATCATACACACCATTATACTTTTTGTTTTTTCATGTCCTTTGCAAATAACATCATGTTTTTAATATACTTTATATGCTTGTAATTTTTTTCCTTTAACTTTTAAAATATGAAATAGCAAGTTTGTTTGTATTGTATTCAATATGAAAGAAATAGGGGAAAATATATACTGAGTCCATTTTCTCTTGTGCTCATGAAGTAATTGTAACTGCAGCTCAAAAAAGAGGAATTGCAGTAAGTTTGGATATAGTCATTATCGAAAAGTAATTACATCGTGAGAACTAATGTTCTTTAGAATGTATAAATTCTGCCATCTCATGAACTAAAACCAGAATACCATTTAAAGACTTTTCAATTTAATCGAATCTAGTGTTAAATGGAGGCTGAAACATATACTGAACTTTTTTGGGGGGGGGTGTTTAAAAACATTTTATGGTCTGAGTTAAGAATATTCAAAGACCCAGAGTACCATTCTCTTGAAAATTTAGGTCAATGTCTCACCGAATTAGCAGTGATATTCGTGAGGATTCCTAATCTGTAAACTCAATGCCGTTCACTTTCCATTTGATATTTACTACAATGGCAGAGTTTATTTTCATTCTGAATATGTTTTGATTGACATACAAAATGCTTCTGAATAGCTATGCATGTCTCTCTCCATCTTTTAAATATGAGTTTCTATCAATTGCTAAAGGCATGAAGAATGAGCTGAGCAACCATTTAAAATAGTCTCACAATCTAGGAATATTTTTATTATCATTGTTGTTAAAAAATACTTAGTGGAATACTGTGAAAAATAATTCCACTTTCCTCAGATCTGGAGGATTTTTGATACAATTAGTAATACTTTTGAAATTGTAGAATGATTTTTTTTTAATATAATGTGTGTGTGTGTGTGTGTGTGTGTGTGTGTGTGTGTGTGTGTGTAGCATCAAATCAGATCTGACTAGTACAGGAGGAGATTGCCCCTCCTTCTCCAGCAGAACATTTGGTGGATTTGAACAACACACCTCTGAGATTTCAGTGCAGCTTCTTGCCACTAGGCCACCAGAGCTTGCCTAGAATGATTATTTTTATTTAGCTATTTTAACATGAATTTCTGAGCACTCAGTTTTTGTGTATGGCTGAGTAATGACGTTTTCAGCTTCATTTCAGTGCTATTTGAATTTTTTTTTGTTACAGAACTGACCCTACCTCCCCAACACTCACCAATTTTTAACAGATAGCAAAAAAAGCACTGTTCTAAATCCTTTTTGAAGCTTACTTTTTTTGAGTGCATGTTAGCCCAAAGAACATCTAATGTGAAATTATTGTTGCAGTTGATAAACAATAAGGTCATGGAGTATAAAACCCTATTATTTTCTTCCTTCTCTTTCATACTTTACTAAAGTCCCAACTCCAGTTTTATGGTTTACTGTTAGTTCTTTGGTAGGTTATCAGGTAATATTATCATCGGATACTCCAGGCATTCTTCACTGGGAAGGTAGAAACAAGTAGGGGGTATGAATTCATCCAGGCACTCACCTTGGAAATCCTATACATTTAGAAAATCCTAACTTAATATTTTTTAGTTTTGAGTTCTCCAGTCGTTGTTACTTTGACTTTTACAGCATCATAATTTTTTTTATAAATTTATTTATTTATTTTTCACTTCAATGAACATCTACAAAGATTTTGGAATTCCATTCATTCATTGTTGCACCCTTATCCCCACTCCCCCCCAAGCCCCCCCCCGTTTGCTTGGAGCCAGTCATTTTCTTGCTCTAGGACCCTTTTAACAGAAGCTTGGAGTTTTGCATATTTGAAAATCCAGTTTAGCACAGAGATAACCTGACTTTGGTTTACCAAACAAAGTAATGCTTACCTACTTGCATTTTAGTTGAATATTTAAACACAGATCTAGAAATGCCTGTGTATAATACTACAGACCCAATTGTCTTTGAGTCTCTTCCAGTTTATGGCAACCCCAAGTGTGTCCAAGTAGAACAGAGCTCTACTTTTCATTGACTTATTTTTCCAAAGTAGATCAACAGGCATTTGGTCCAAGGTGCCTCTGGGTGCAGTTAACTGCCAACCTTTTGTTAAGCAGCTCAGCATATGTGTGTACCATCCAAGAAGTGTCCTGTGAAAGTGCATATAGCTCTGGAATATCATTTATTCCACAATAAAAAGAGTAGATGATCCTCAAATAAATTGTGAGATTAGGCTTTGAAAAAAGTAAATTGAGAACAGTAACGTTAGTATCTTAATTATTCTCCTGGATGTGAAATTGTTAGACTAAGCTTCAGTATTTTTACCCAGGAAAGCTAACTAACATAGAAACAGCAGCTTAATTGATTTAATCGGATTTCCAGTAATATCATTAATATTAGTAATTGTGACATTTTCCTGAATTTTGTTTTAATGTGCATATGAAGACCATAATTAATGTTTTCTGATCAAGTCTAAGCAGACTCCAAAATAACCAATTGGTTCAGTCCTTAGTTTGAAAGTATGTTAAAGAGAAATAACTAAAATGCATTATCTGAAGTTGCATAGATAATTACACAGTCAACGGAATATTTTCCCTTAACTAGCAAATAAATGTGTACCTATTTCTGTAGAGCCAGGAAGTGTCCTACATTATTGGTTAAAAAGGACATTTTGGGGGAAATATTTTCTTCAAAAATGTAGTTACTGTGCTCGCTTCGGCAGCACATATACTAAAAAAAAAAAAAAAAATGTAGTTACTGCATTTCTTTTCTATTTGTTATTAGACAGATTTGGACATGACTTTTCTATTTGTTTGGATTGATTCATTATTGTGATACAGTTACACATCCCTGAAAAGAAAATTTCCCACCTCTTTTTCTCATCCTTTCCCCCAACAGTTCTGTTATTGAGGATTTCAGTATATTACCAATCGAATGATAAATACAGCTAAATGTAATGAGGCGTAAAAAAAAAAAGAGATAGGTTTTGAAATGACGATTATCATTTGTATATAATTAAGAAATTAGAGGTAGTTAAGAAGATTGTTACCCAAAATGAGAAAAGTCATTGGATTTGTAAACTACTAAATTCCAAAGTAAAAATATGTCTTATATATAAAACGTATTAGAGTGAAATCAAAGGTGTATTGTTTTCAGGGCAAAGTAGGGAGCATGGCGGACTACTTTCCTCATGCCTCTTTCTTTACTCCTGATGGGTGTGGACATACAATTAGCAAATGCCTCCCCTGGAAGACTTCCACACTCAGCAACTCACCTAGACCCCTTCTCATGTCTTCCATCCCTTTGAGGTTCATCATTTATATGCAGACTTTATTTCTGCCTTTAACAAGTGAAGATGTCTGGAGTATGTTAGAAGTGTAAAAGCTCATGCACCTCATCATTCTTGTTACCAGTTTCTATAGAGTGGATTCTAACTGAGGCAACCCCGTATGCACAGAATTTTCAAGGCTCTGACCTTTCAGAAGGGAGTTTCCAGGCTCGCCTTTCAAGACACCACTGGGTGAATTCTAACTGCCCATGGATGCAGTTGCCATGTCCAGACACTTCTACCCAATCCCTACCTAGTAAAAATCCATTAAAGTGCCCTGTTGGTTACCCATCTTGGGAATTTACATGTTTTCAAAAGTTAAATCCAAACCAAGCCCACTACCACTGAGGTGACCTTCACTGGGTTTCCAAGGCTATAAGTGTTAACTGGAAAAGACTGCTCATCTTTCTTCTGTGGCATAGCTAGTGGATTTGAACTCTAGACCTTTTGGTTAGCAGTCCAACACAGTATGCCACTAGACTACCAGGGCTTCTTTTCTGAAAGTGTAATTTGTCTTACTTTGTTTTCTTTTCTAGATTGCCATCATTTTTAATGATGAATT
>NW_006399856.1:7493197-7555934 GCF_000299155.1 Elephantulus edwardii
TTAATTTAATGTTTAAATGTTGCTATTTTCCTGCACTCTTTAAAAAGGGCATTAAATGAAGTGAGTGGTTTTTCCCTTTTTTAACTAATTTCATGGCAAGAAATTGGATTCTTTTCTTTTTTAGAAGATTATGGATTTCTGATGTATTTTTTCATAAAATCAAAGTCAGGTTAAATTTATGTTAATTTTATATGCATGTCTGGAATATATAATGAAAAAGATCTATTTATGTATTTTTAAAAACTATAATAAGACTTATGATGAAAAATATTCAGTAAAATAATTTATTTTCTAAGATTAATTTTGGAAGCAGGAGTGGCATCCACTTCCTAAATAAAATTCCTCTGGAATCTCTGTGAACTTTGATAAATGTCGATAGTTGTAGAGGGGCTTCAGGCCTTTTGTTCATAGGGTCGCAATGAGTTGTGCTCCACTTGCAGGCAATCAACAATAATAGTTTACTGATAAAAATAATAAGTGTCAGTTTTGCCAAATGAAGTAATAAGTTGGAAAAGGTTTAAGGTCATTTTAGCATAAAGGCCATTTTGGTTTACTATATTTTCAATCCCTGAGTGTAGACATTTGTATAGATTTAAATAAACTTCAACTGTCTTAAGAAAACGCCTCTACAAAGCCCCAACACAAATGATACATTTTCTTAGTAATGCATCTCACTATTTAAAACAAAAGTAAATCCTTTGAAATTTGAGATGCCTTCAGTCCTACCAATTTTTCTGTTTCTATGTTTTGTAACAGAACTGCAAGATTTACTGTGTCTTGCTGTCTGAACATGATGGCAGTTTATTTTCTCTATGCCTCTTGGCTTTCTTATTAAAGAAAAGGATCCTTGAGCTTTGCATTTCTATAAATGGCAAAAATCTAAGTATCAGAGTTTCATTACTCACCGTGATTTTTTACTGTTTCATTTAAAGATCTGTAGGACAATTCAGAGTAAAAAACTGTGGTAATTATAATCACTTTAGCTGATATTAGTGGAATGATTGAGTATAAACAAAATGAGTTTTTCATAATTTCACTTTCATCTTTGACCTTTAATGTGATAGCTGTATATTATTTACTTGTATTAATTTATATCCTCTACTATGTTCAATTTCAAAGACACAAAGTGGTGGTATTAGCTTTATGATTACTGTTATCACAGGAGACCCATTTGCCCATTTTATGGCTCTTTGTACTTGATGACGCTGATGGTAGCCAGTTGTTGACAATAGACTAAAATGATAATTTAGGCTTGAATAAATGTATAAGAATATTATTGATATAAAATTCCCATGAGACACTTTTTTTTCTGCAACCAAAAATGTGTATATAAGAAATGCCTGGTAAAAGCATTTTCTCTGGATATCCCTGAATATATGAGAAAACTTGCTATTAGTTTCAGTTTTAGTGACTAAGAGAAGCAAGAGGGCCAGGCTATATTTGGAGCCCTTCTGGTAATGAACTTCGTGACATTGTTCATTCACTTAACTCCATTGGCCCTCTTTGCCAAGCATTGCAGAAGAGTTGGATCAGATTATATCTCCCCTCACCACCAACTCTATATTCTGATTCCCAGAGATATATATTGCTGCTGAGTGAGAATGGACTCATTGCTGACCCCACAGCGGGTTTTCTGAGAACTCGAATCTCATGGGAGGAGTGTCCATCGCTGTCCCTTGGAGCAGCTAGTGGATTTGAACCACCAAAGAAGAGCTACCTTTGGGTTAGGAGTGCATCTCCATAATTGAAGAGAGCAAGATTTTGTAGTTAAACCACCTAAAGCTCTATTCTTGAGTACTTACTACTTCTGTGACTTTAGTAAAATAAATTGATACTTTGAACTTTGACTTCATTTGTAAATTGAAATTGATAAAACAAATAATAATGTTAGCGTGAGGATCAAAATGACTGTATAGCAGCTGGGAATGTCTGTAAAATGGTGTTGTCTGCTTGTTGATATTGTTACTCTTTTGAATCAGTTAAAAGAATCCTGTCAAATTATTAAGATGGGGAGCAGTCACTTTGACTTTTAGAGCTTGAGATTTTTATATTGGTAACTAGTATTCAAGGAAGACAGATATATGAAGGCTTAAGAGGGAGATGCAATCTACTACATTCTTCTAACTTACAGAACTGTCTAACTTTATGTCACAAATTAGACCTTGTACTTAGATAGTCCACAGTATCTTCCTCACTTCTTTTTCTTCCCACAGGTGAGCGGCCCTTCCACTGTAACCAGTGTGGAGCTTCTTTTACTCAGAAGGGCAACCTCCTGAGACACATAAAGTTACACTCTGGAGAGAAGCCGTTCAAATGTCCTTTCTGCAGCTATGCCTGTAGGAGAAGGGACGCCCTCACAGGACACCTCAGGACCCACTCTGGTAAGCCTCACTGACTCTGAGGGGAGAGCTCAGTGTGTTCATTTAGAAGGGACAAATACAAAGGCATGATTGGAATATAGCTAGAAACAAGCTAGGCAGCATTTTTACTTGGATGAATTAACGTTACAAGACATTACATAACATTTCCTTATCAGAGCTATAGAGGTGGCAAAAAGCAATCCTGTCCACTGGTACTGACCTGATGCAAACCGTGTGAGTGGCCTCTCAGGCAGTGGGAAGCCACCAGGAGCTTTGCTGTTGATAGTCTTTTCCCATTGCTCTGAGTTGCAATATGCTTTGTGACAGTGAATGAGTGTCGCCTGACAAATCTCTTATGTAGAGCCACTGGGATAAGAAAAGCAGCTGTTATATAACATTTCTACGGTTTTGGAAAAATAATTATTAATACAGTCACGTGTTTAATCCAGGCAGTTATCTAATGCTACTATACTGGGCTAGCTCTGTGGCCTAGTGGGTAGAAAGTGGTACTGCCAACCCATGGGAAAGTGGTTCAAATCCCCTAGTTCCTCACCATGAGAAAGATGAGTATTCTCCTCTCAGGCTATTTTACAAACTAGGAAAAGCTGCTAGAAGGTTAGCTGTGATTTTGGTTCCAACTGAAAGGCAATAAGTGTGAGTTTTTTCAAGTTTTTTGCATAGTCCGTGGTGAGTTGAGCTGTTAACTCAAAGGTGGAGCTTATCTAGTGGTTTTACGTCACCAGGTGCTCAAAGAGAGAAAGGTGAACTATTTACAGCCCCCCGAAAACTCAGTAGGTTCTGACTCAATGGTAATGAACGGGAGAGAGCTATCATAGAAATATCACAAGTGGGTGGTTTGAACAAATGGGAATTTTTTTCCTAGTTGTTTTTATTATTATTATTAATTTTAATGAAAGTTGGGCTTGGGACAAGGGATTGTATAACAATGAAAGAATTTTTCTTTTCGTTTTCAAAAAGAAGAGCAAGTTGGGGGGCGAGGGGTAGACAGGGAAAAAAATGCAACAATGAATGAATGGAAACCCTATTTTTTCCTAGTTTAGGAGACTAAAAGTCTGAATTCAGAATGCCAATTCCAGAGAAGGCTTTTTCTCTTTTTAAACTGTTGAAGGAGGTCCTAAGATCTGCTCTTGGCCAGTTTCCATGTGGTTAAGCATTTCCCTCCTCCATCTCTATCTCTCTCACTTGCTTGTTTAATCTTTTTTTTTTTACATCTCAAAAGATTAGGAGCCAGAAACGTTATATACTATTCCCCCAGGGCTCTTTAATCCCAGTCATAGAGATCAGGATTTATAGTCTATTTTGGTGGGCATAATTCAATTTATGGTACAAAGATAATTGAAGTTCAAGTGAAATATCACAGTTTTATGCTGTAGTTACCACACAGGTGATGAAAGCTTTAGTTATGATTCTCGGTGTTCTGGCTGGAATCTTGTTATGTAACATCAGGTACCATCAGGAAATGACAGATAGCTGACCCTCCAGAGGGTTTTCAGAGGCAGTTAATCACACAGGAGAAGACTGCCCATCCTTCTCCTGTAGAGCAGCTGGTAACCTCAAACCAAGTGCCTTCAGGATTGCAGTACAGCTTCTTGCCATTAGGCCACGAGTGCTCCCTGGCTGGAATCTTATGAGAATCAAATGTTGCTACTGTTGTTGTTATGTTCTGTTGATTCTCTTGTGACTCATAACGACCCTAGGTGCAACAGCCCTAAACCCTGCTCTGTCCTGTGCCAATAGCACTGTCGCCGATACACTCATCCCGATTACCCCAGTCACTGAATCAATCCACCTCATAGAGGGCCTTCCCCTTATGTGCCGTCCCTCCACCCTCCCAAGTATGATGTCCCTCTCCAAGGAACTGTCCCTCCTTATAGCATGTCCAAAGTATGTCAGACAAAGCCTCAGAATCTCTGCCTCCAAGGAGCAGCCCAGTTTAACCCTCTTCAGGATGAATCTGTTTGTCTCCTTGGAAGTCCATGGTACATTTAATACTCTTCTCCAGCACCACAGCTCAAAGGCATCAATTCTCCTTCTATCCTTTTTAGTCATTGTCCAACTCTTTGATGCATAACAAATAATTGCAAAGACCATAGCCTGTATCAGATGCATTTTAGTCTCCAGAGTGACACCATTGCTCTTCAGTACACTGGAGAGGTCCCTAACAGCAGACTTTCCCATCGCAGTATGTGTTTTGTTTGTTTTTTTTTTTTTAATTTCCTGGCTACTGGTGCCAAGAGTGTTGACCATGGAGCCAAGCAAACTAAAGCTGTGAACAATCTCAATCTCTTCGCCATCCATCCTGATGCTACCAATTGGTCCAGTGGTGAGAATCTTTGTCTTCTTGACATTGAGCCTCAATCCATATTGAAGGCTACAGTCCATGACCCTCTGCAGCAAGCATTTCAGGTGCTCCTCAGTTTCAGCAAGCAGGGTTACAAACCTGAAAATAATAGTGCCTATAACCCGTTGCCACTGCGTTGAAGTACGCTCATAGTTAATTGTTTGGGCAGAGTCAAACAGACCCATGAGATTTCCAGGGCTGAATGTCTTTATTGAAGCTGACTCCCTATCTTTCTTCCACAAAGCAGTTAATGGAATTGAGCACTCACATTTCAGTTCATAACCAAAAGCTTTAACGACGGTGCCACTAGGGCTCCTTTGCAAATATCATGCTCTTTAGAAAATGTTTGCAGCATTTAACTCTTTGTTTCTCTGGCTCCTGCGCAGTAATTCGACATTGCCTAATATACTTTTCTACTTCATAAGTTATCATTGATTAAAATATCCAGCGTAAGCTTGATTTAAAAATCACAGTCCAGAATATAGTACCTAAAACAATGCTTAGAACATCTGAACATCTGGTACTCACTTGGCTTTTTAGTGTGATTTACCATAAACTGGAACTTAAAGGCAGGAGATTAATAATGAATACTCTAAAGCCAGTTCTCTATGTTCTTTTTATTCACAATGTTGTTTTAAATTTTTCATTTTAATATGAAGATATAATAGAAATTATAATTTCATTGACATCAACAAATTGCATATGAGTGCTATGGATTGTAAGGTAACACTTATATCATCTTTCTTTACTTTTTTCTTGTTAATCTCCAGAGCTGTACTCAACTTGAATCTAAAATATGTCAAAGTAATTTAAACATTAACTATTATTTTTGAGACAATTATACAGTAGCCAAATATTTAAGTATATTGTTTTGTTTCTTGACAATGTGTTCTGTTTACTATTAACATTCCTTGGTTTAGAAGCATAACATGAAAATTATAAAGTGTTGTACGTTTTTTAGAAAACGTATTCTTTAATGTAAAGATACATAAGTGACTTACTTTCTTTAGCTAACGCTGTACTCAGTTTAGGAAAGTACTCCTAAGTTAACAAAATTATGTAACACACTGCTTTTCACAAGCATATCTATGCGTGAAGTTGTGCCAAAAGTGCAACAGTAAAAATCTAATTTTGTTCTTGCAGCCATGTGTTGCTTTTGGGACCATGGTTTAGTGTATGTGGGCTATGTTACAATACTGACTTTCATAAATAAAGACCTAGCCCCTGTGACTACCATCATGCTGACTTAGCAATTTGATATAACAGATTTTCACAGGTAAGTAAACATCGTCGTGTTCAAACTGACTAGTTAAAGATATGATGTGGGCAGTATTCAGGGGAACCAAAGGAAGAAGGTGAGGCTTATCATAAATAGCACCACTATGTGTCTCCTCCCTAGTCCTCAGATTGAGAAGAAGGGTAGAGAAAAGTGACTGCTACCCTGACAAGAGACAGGTGAGGTTGTTCATAAAACTGTTGTACAGGAAGTCTGTCCTTCAAATAGATAAGTGCCTCCACTAACATTGTAGGATACCTGATTTCACTCTTTTTTACCCTCCAGTCTGCTGTTAGATACTGCCCTCCCAACCCTGCTCCTAATTGGCCAAAACTAACCAGAAGCCAAGAAAGCTCTGGTGGCCTAGTGGGTAAGAATCTGGGCTGCAATACATGAAAGCAGGCAGTTTGAATCCACCAGCTGCTCCGTGGGAGGAGGGTGGTCCGTCTCCTCCCATGGATTACTGCCTCTAGAATCCTGGGGGAGAGTCAGCTGTTGGTTGGTTCCAACTTGATGGTATACAACAACAACAACAACAACAAGAAGCAGAAGCCATAGTAAAGAGGGTCTTTGAGGAAGGCAGTAGAGGTCATCATTTTAGGGGCTTAGAGGAAAGTGGAGCAGGTTCGAGAGTGGCTCTGGAAGAACAGAGAGAGAGAGCCTGGCACACTCCAAGCCTTGGCCCCTCAGATCCATTTTATCATCTGTTCAGGTGAAAGTCCTGGAATCTAACTTACTAGCCATCATCAGTGGGTAAAAAAGATGAGGAAAAGAACCAGTTCATTTAAAGCAAAACTGCTGAAATCTCTGCTTCCTTAGTTGGTAAGGAAAGGTCACGCTGAGTATTTTAGCTCGCTGCTTCTGTTCAGTTTCATTTTCCCCTTGCTCTCTCTTTTTTTTTTACACTGAAGCTGGATAACGTGCTTTCTGTATTTAGACTGAATGGTGTCTTTTTGATTCTTTAAGTTAATTCTTTTTTTCAGTTCTGACTCCTTGGTAGTCCTATCTTGGTGCTTACTCAGTGGACCCAAGCGCAAATTGATCATAGGAGCCGAGAGGAAAGCTATTTAAAAACTGTGGCTGCCGTCTATAAAGTTCCTCTACAGGTACAGATTACAAAGGGCCTCCTCCACTAATGAAATTTACATAGAAGATTATTTAGGATACTGTATTTACCATATTGTCCCACTGATTCTAAGAGATGCTTCCATGTAACCGCCCCCCATCTCGTTACCAGGCTTCTAGTTTCGTTCTTCTCAGTCTCTAAGCACGTGGTTATTCCATGTGTCTGTACCTCAGTTATCTCTCTTCCATGCAAAAGGTACAATTAGATGTACTATCTGAAGTTTCACCTGCTTGGACGATATCCTCGCACTTCTGTATTTCTGGTCCAGCCACCTTAAGTAGGGCTGTAAGAACTCACACGGTCGGTACCGGTAACCATGCAGTCTAGTTCCAAGCCGCATGTTGGCATTCCTCATTGCTTGCTCATCATGCATGCTCTGTGAGACGCAGAAGGAGCAGATATCAGGGATATCTAAGCCACGAGTTTATAAAGTATGATGGAGTTGCCCTGGTCCTACTGTCATTTAACAATGAAATGCTACAGTGCAGCCTTCTATTTTTAGTTGTTCATGAGCAGTTAACATCTAGTTAGTTCACAGTGGACATTTTGGGGGACATGGTTATTTAAAGTCCCATGACCTTAGCCTTAGCCAAGGTTCAATAGCAAATCAAAGCTGTTGTTTTTTTCCCCCCAGTGGTTAATTGCTGTTGTTAGAAGATAGCGTATCTCTATTCCAGAATACTTAGCAAGCTGCACTCTGATGCATCTGTGGCCAGAGATGTTACACAGCATCTCTCTCTACCGTACAAGTTTCAAAAACGTATGACACCTGCTAGACCTTAGGGCCAGAGTTCTGTGGCAGCCTTTATCGTGCTCCACTGTCATAGCAGTGACAGGCTGCTGACCCTTTTCTTCCTTTAGACCCTCTTGCCATGGGCAGACTTGTAGGTACCTACATATGTAAACACAGCATACACTCCTATGTTAGCAAGGTATGTTGCTCCCAAATCCAAAAGGCCACCAGACTTTGTTGCCTTCATGGTGGAATGTGTAAGAGCTATCAGTTTATCCTTCAGGATAGAGCATCATCTTAAAGTATCGAGACTGTTGGGCCCCTGGAACTTCACACATACTGCAAGAGCCTGAGGTTTTACGGATCTTATCCCCTCTTCTCTAGTATTTGTATATTTTACTGAGGCATCTTGGATGTTCGTTGCTTCGTTCTCACCTCATCTAATTTAAGCATGATGTCAGGAACACTCAATACAATGCTTGCTGTTCTCTGAGTTGTCAAGCTGAACAGTTCTCTTCACACCATTGTACGACCAAGAGGTGATCGAGGCTTAAAGTAAAACATTGAAAGTATAATGTTGGTCCTTCAGAATGTTGCTTCTATCTTTGTTGATAAAAACCATTGTAAAATGAAATTGTTGAGTCAGTTATTCCACTCATGGTGTCAAGGGCTATGTCTGTATGCTCCAGTAAAGGTGCTGCAGCTACAACTGCATCTGTAGTTGCTAGCACGATGTCATTAAGTCTGCATTCACCCAAAGAGCCATTTTGACCTTACATTAGCCAAACAAACAGCTCAAATGTGTCTATGGTAGGGATCACTACCGCAATCTTTCTGTTTTTGCAGTTGTTGTCCGCCGTAAAGTTGGAACCAACCCATTGCTGACTCTCTGGTTGGTTTTCAGAGGCAGTTAATCATGTGGGAGGAGATTGCCTATCCTTTTCCCATTGATCAAAAATCAGTTGTTGTTGTTGTTGTTGTTGTTTGCCTTTGAGTTGAGTGCAACTCATAACGACCCTCTGAGCAAAAGTCCTGAAGCCCTTAGTTTTTGATAGTATCACTAATTTCTGCATTTCACCAGGAGATTCTTGATTTAGTTTACTATCTTGGGAAATGTGATCATTCAAAGACCATGCTGTCTTACATTGTAGTCATTAGCCATTTGAAGGTATTAAGCGCTCAAAATATGACTGGTGGCTCCTATGAAATAAACGACACTATTTTTACTTAATAAAATGTACTATTAGCCTATTTTGCTGTACTAACTAGAAAATTAGAAATTGCATATGTGACCCACATTCTATTTTTTTTAAGGGTAATTCTTTCTTTATACAGTATAGATCATCTAGAGGGGTTTTAGGGCTAAACATTTTCATAAAGCAAGAAAACATTTAAAAATAATAATTAATAATAATAAAGCAAGAAAAAGGGGCCTGAAGTTATGCTTTATAAAAAAGAACAAATAGTATGTCAGAGTTTAATGTCCATACCTCATGGAATTTCACAACCTTGTGATGACAGCGACTCACAGAATAGACATACCACTTTCACGGGGAAAAGTAAAGCTATGTTAGATACATCTGTGGCATCACTGTAGTACAAAAAGTTCTTTGTTCTACATACAAAAGCAATTTTTTCCCATAAGAATAATTTTCTAAGGGAAGCTGCTGTCCTTTCCTAAGGAGAATGAGTTCATGAAGTATTTACAAAGCTTATATACATTGAATTTCCCAAAAACATTATCTTAAAATCTAGTGCCTTAAAGTGCTTTCATATATCATGATGGAAGGCACAAAATTCAGGTTCACATCCCCACTATGAACTTGGGAAAAAAATAAAAACAGATTCCCCCACCCGCAAATGCAATTTCTCTTGTAAGCTGCTCCTTCCAAGAACATTGTCATTCAAATAAAACCAGCTGCTAGCTTACTTAATCTCAATGGCCTGTAAAAGGTTTTCTTTTTTTTTAGATATAGAGCTGGGTTCAGGGCTATTGTACATAGGGTCAGTATAAGTCACAATCACATAGCAACAACAACCTTTGTTTTTGACTCATGGAACTGATGTATGTATTCTCTCCACGCCTGCAAGATAGGCTTGGATGACATCTCCACATGCATTTCAATCTCTTCAAGCCCTCGTTTTGGGGACCACTACTCTGGGTTCCAGAGGCTAAAACTGGGAATTTCCAGGTAAAAACTATATAGATGCTAACCAGTACTTGTCTCATTGTTATCAAACTACTAAAAGGAAGTCAAGATGGAAAACTTTCAAGTGAACAGTATAATTTGCAGAGCTCTGGTGGCCCAGGGTATAAGGAGTTGCCCTGTCAATCCAAAGGCTAGCTGTTTGACTCGACTGGCTGCTGTGTTGGAGACAGATGGCCATTCTCCTGTGCAGTCTATAGCCTCAGGAAACCTGCTGGAGGGTCAGTGATGAGTCCGTTCTAGCTTCACAGCAATGACAATGAGAATGAATGAATGATACACAGCAGTAAAGAGCTAATAAAGTCAAATACAAAGATAGACAATCATCACTCAAGGGGAAGGAGAAGAATATACTTTCGACTGATAGTAATGTTGATCATCTAAACATAAATTACAATTAAAATTCATTATGTTGTTGTTGTTGTTTAATGCCGTCAAGTCGTAGACAACTCATAGCGACCCTATGAATGAACAGCCTGAGCACTGTTCATACATAGAGTTTCCAGAGGCAAGCCATTTTGGAAGTGGATGCCGCTCCTGCTTCCAGGCTTGATTTAGTCGGGAAGCTTCAGCAAACACTGTTCACCATGGGTGCCCATTATCACGATTGGCACATCACTGTCACAGGCTTCAGCATCACAGCAACCACGAGTTACCTCTGTACAGCAATGCACAGACCAGTGCTATACCACCTCCTCTTGTGCCTTTCTCACAGGGCGGGTAATCCTGTGGTGGCAGCTCCATGCCTGTCTCACAGGGCGAATAGAATAAAATTCATTATAGTAAATGAATAAATTCACTATAGTAAATGAATAAATTCATAGTAAACATAAAAACAGTTTCTGAAAACCACTAGAGGGTCAGCTATTAATCAGGTTTAACTTGGTAGCAAGTGAGGCCTTATAACATAAAACATTGACACTCAAATTTTAAATTTTAGAATATTGTCTGATTTATGTAGCCATTTTTCATCTTCCTGTGCTCACCTGGAAACTTGCAATTTTTTTAGATTGTGAACTTGAATTGTGAATTTTCTGTTCTGCTCTGACATAAATCTCATTTTTATTGGAATCACCAATAGCTCCCATGTTCTCTGGATTGTGGTTAGGTCCAAAATGAGAACAGTGGAAAGAGTAGAATGAGTGACTTGGATGTTGATCTTCAGTAGAAAATGAGTAGAGGAATGCAGACACTACCAAGCTATTAAGGAGGAAACATGAGGGAACAAACCTTGTGCCTTAAAAAGGAAAAAGCAAAGAAATTTTTCTACTTATCTAATGACATTTTAACAAGAGGAGGAAGGAGAAAGAAAGAAATGAGAAAGCAAGACTTTTAATACATCATTAATAATTTGTAAAAGCAGCTTAAAATCACAGGTTTGTGGCTCAGTGATAAAATAAGTCACTTTTAAGAAAACACTTCCAAGAAATACTATCACTTCATGTTTTAGGCAGCAGTATATCAAAAGGGAAGTGTCATGAGTCCGAGTTAGTTCATTCAGTATGATGCTCTAGTCCCTCCCAAGTTATGTAGTATTCTTCAAAATCATTGCTCCTGAGTGCTGCATAGTATTGCGTTGTGTGAACGTAACACAATTTGTCAGTCCAATCAGTGTAGTTGAACACTTGGGCCGTTTCCATGTTCTTTCGATGGTGAATAACACTGTTTTATGAACATTAGCGTACAACCCTCCATGTCTCAATTTTAATTTCCTTGTTATATATTCCTAGTAGTGGAATAGCTGGGTCCTATGGAGGTCCTATTTTCAAATTTTTGAGCAAACTCCAAACTGCCTGCCAGAGTGGTTGTACTATTTTACAGTCCCACCAAGAGTGTATGGGAGTTTCTACCTCTCCACATCCTCTCCAACATTTATCACTTGTTCCTCTGCTAAACTTTGCCACTGCTACTGGGGTAAGATCATATTTCATTGTGGTTTTGATTTGCATCTCTCTTATTGCCAGTGATTTTGAAAATTTCTTCATGCTCATCCAAATGTCCTATTCCTGTGTGAAAAGTCTGCGTAAGGCCATTATTGTAAAAATAGAAGTATAACTAGTAAAACATGAATGAGAACTCAAGGAGGTAAGGGGTGAGGATGGGTAGGGACAAAGCTACAGGGTTGCACAGTTGGTGAGGGTAGGAAGGAGGTGAAGGAAACGGGAAGTATTTGGGTGAAAAGACAGGGTAATAATGGGCAAGGGACAATGTTGATTGATTTTATAAAACAATGCATGGGAATGATTGTATGAAACACAGTATGAATGAAGAATAGTGTGTAACAAAATGTATATGAACTTTTAAAGAAAACCAATATAAAATTTTAAAAAGAGGGAAAAAAAACCTGTCAGAAATGTACACCAGATTCAGCAGAAAACCTAGAACAAAGGATAACATTGCTCATGTCAGATGGGTCTTGGCTGAAAGGAGAAAATTCCAGAAATTCCCATGTTCTATTGAAGATACGAAGATATTCAGCTTGGTGGATAATTATATTGCAAAGAATAGGAATTCCAGAATACTTATCAGTGTTCATTCAGAACTTCAATCACCAGGCAATCATTTGAGCCAGAGGAATATGTATGGTTTAAAATTAGGAAAGGTGTGCATCAGAGCTGTATCTTTTCCTCATACTGAACACTTGAAAAACTGGGCAGTATAAGAAATAATAAGACATCAGAGTTTAAGGAAGACTTAATAACAATCTGCAACATGTGAATGACAAAGCCTTGCTTGCTGAACATAAAGACAACTCGAAATACTTACTGATTAAGATCAAAGACCACAGCATTCAGTATAGATTACATCTATACGAAATAAAAATCCTCACGACTGGACCAATAAACAGCCTCCTGATAAAAGATTGAAGTTGTCAAGGATCATTTTACTTAAACCTACAATCAATAACTATGGAACCAACAGCCAAGAAACCAAACAGCATAATGCATAAGGCAAACAGTCTCTTTTGAGTTATTTAAAGGTGAAGACACTACTTTGAAGAATAAGTTGTGCCTGGTGCAAGCCATGGTATTTTCCATCACCTCATATACATGTGAATCTAGACAACAAATAAGGAAGAATCAAGAAGAATTGTTGTCTTTGAATTATGGTGTTGGCAAAGAGCAATAACTATATTATGGACTGACAGAAGAACAAACAAATATGCTTTTAAAGAATTACAGTCAGAATGCTCCTTTAAAGTGAATACAGAGAGACTATATTGTGCGCTGTGCACGTGTTACTGGGAAGGGACCATTCCCTGGAAGTAGACATCATAGTGAATAATGTAGAGGATCTGTGAAAAGTATGAAGCCCATTAAAGGGCTAGATTGACACAGTAGCTGCAAAAGTGACTGCAGCGTAGCAATGGTTGTGCAGTTGGTGGAGAACTAGACCACTGTCGTATATGTTGGAAGCTATTCCAGTGCATTTAAGAATAGCGGAGGCTGTAGGAAAAGAGAAGACTGGACTATAATTTCAGTTCTTCCTTGCCAGTCACCTGAAGATTCGTCATTCAGGTAATCTTATTTTGTATGAAGTAAATGAAGGGAAGCATGATCGTACTACAAAACAATAAATACCATGACCGGAACCAGGCACAGCGTAGTCTTTAAACTGATATCATTGTTCCTTAGTACTTTGAAGAGGTTGCTGACAACAGACTTTCCCAAGGCAACACATCTTTTGATATCCTGACTGCTGGTACTAAGGAATATGATTATGGATCCAAGTAAGATGAAATGATTGAATATTTCTATCTTTTCTCCTACTAACATGATGTTGCCTATTGGCCCAAAGGTGAGAATTTTTATTTTCCTGAACTTGAGATGTAATCCATATTGAAGGCTTTAATCTTTGATCTTCTGCATCAAGTGTGTCAAGTCCTCCTCACTTTAAGCAAGCAAGAGAGTGTCATCTGCATAAAAAAGGTTATTGAGTCTTCCTCAGATCCTGATGTCACCTTCTTCCTCATAAGAGTCTAGCTTTTTTAGTTATTTCTTCAGCATACAGACTGAATCAGTATGGAGAAAGGATACAGCCCTTGCTAACACTTTTCTTGTTCTTAAACCGTGCAGTGTTCCTCTGTTCTGTTTAGGCAACAGCTTATTGGTCTAGGTGTAGGTTTTGTATGAGCATAATGTTGGAAAAGAGTCCTGAATGTCCCATAGACTGCTATGTCTTGGAGAAAGTACAGCCAGATACACCTCAGAAACAAGGATGTCACAGTTTCTTCTCACAATCTTTGGTTGCATTATTGGGAGCAATTCCTTTGAAAGGGACATCATTCTTGGAAAGATGGAGGGTCAGTAAAAGAGAGTAGGACCTTAGTGAGATGAATTGACATGGTGACAACAGTGATGGACTCCAGTATGTCTGAAGTGATGAGGACGGCACAGGATATACACGGTTCAGATCTGGTGTGAACTGAGTCGCTTTGGTTTGCACTCAACTTGATGGCACCTAACAAGAGCACCGCTACAAAAAGAGTTTTTATTGGGTTTGTTCATTAGATTTTTCACTTTAACAAGTGAATATATTCCTTTCACTCCAAAAATGTTGATAAGTGCGTTTTATGGATTTTGCATTACTCCTTTTAAGTGTCCTTATCATTGTAATACTGTAGGGAAATAATATTTTCATGAAGTCTTCATGGCTTACTTGTTTAAAAGAAAATTAGAGAAAGCGAAAGTTGCATAATTTCCTAATTAGCATTTTTATATACTTCCCACATACTTTCATATTCTGAAATGAAATATTAAAGTGTAATATAATAAAGTATATATAGTATACTAAAGTATAAATAGTAAAGTATATATTTCAATACTTGAAAAGAATTACTGAATACATGTATATGTTATCAATACTTTTATAAAATATAAAAACAATACATTGCCATGAATGTCTTTATGTCTCATTAAAGTTTCATTTCAGCCATGGACTTTTACTAAGTACAGATTCCCATGCAGAGGATATTTGCTTAAAAAATGAAGTAATTTATAAATTCCTACATAATGAAAGAAACTGTGGAATTTAATTGTTGGTTTTGTGTACCGTCGTGTTGGAACTGACCCATAGCTGAGCCTCAGGTAGGTTTACAGATGCAGTTAATCACATGGGAGGAGACTCCCCATCCTTCTCCCGAGAAGCAGCTGGTGGATTTGAACCACCCGCCTTTGGGATGGCAGCGCACAGCTTCTTGTCACTAGGCTAGCAGACCTCCCTGTGAAACACAACTTTACTGCACTACTGCACACTAGAGGACTCACTAAGATGTACTTTAAGTTGTAAACTCAAATTATCCCTTGAGGTCGCTAAACTGTTGGTAGTAATAAATTGAACCATAAAAGAAAGATTATCACCTATGAGTAATGAGCTGTTTTTTTACAAAAGTTATCTATAGGACACCAAATGATGAAAAATTAAGTCAGAGGAGAAGCAAAAGGAAACAGAGCCACTAGAATACTAGAAAGTACGCACAGTTAAACAAATGAGCAATATCACGGGATGATTTGTGTGGAATTTGTCATAGGAAAGCTGGATTTGCTGTGTGAACTAGCATTTTAAATATGATCAAATAATTTGAAATGGAGTAAGAGCATTTGAAAATGAAAATTTTATGTCCCAAGGAATTTGAACAGGTGTGTATTTTAAAGTATAAGCTGTCTGACCCTCAGAGTCATTAAGAGATTCCTTCCCCCTTGAAGTTTCTTGAAATGAAGCTTTGAACTGGTGTCTGGTTTGAGTTTTGTTTTAGTTATCTAGTGCTGCTGTCACAAAAATACCACATGTGGGTGACTTTAACATATTCATTTTCTGACAGTTTACCCACAGTCTAGTGCTTTACTGAGTAGCTATGAATCTTTATGAGATATTTACTGGCCCTAAGTTATAAGAACAGTCTTTCTTCTTTTAGCAGCTGGTAGATTTGAAATGCTAACCTTTCAGATATAATCCTGATATATTACATATTATACTATTGCCGTACAATGTTAGGTTTCTGAATTCGGGGTGCTGGCTTTTTTCCCAGTTCATTTTGGGGCCGATTCCTTGTTTCTTGGTGCTTCTGGTCCAGGAAGATCTACTTGTGGCTGGTGCCTTTTCCCCCCTGTCTCCTTTTTAACTTACTTGTTTAATATCTTTCCTATCTTAAAACAGATCCATTAAAACACATTCTACACTAATCCTGCATAGATTAAGTTCCTGCAGTTAACCTAACACTAAAATTGTTTTTTGTACCATGAGATTCTCACCACTGGGGCAATTGGCAGTGTCATGTTAAATGGAGTAGAGATTGGAGTTAACAATTCCGGCTTGCTTGGTTCCACAATCAACACTCTCGGAACCAGCAGTCAAGAAATCAAAAGACGGATTTCTCTGGGGAAAGTTGCATTCAGAGAACTTTCAAAAGTGCTGAAGAACAGCAGTCTGGAAACTAAGGTGCACCTGATTCCGGCTGTGGCCTTTGCAATTTCCTTGCTTTGCATCAGAGAACTTGGCAGTGACCAAAGATGACAGAAGAAATGATGCCTTTCAGTTGTGGTGCTGGAAAAGAGTATTGCCATGGATTGTCAAGAGAACAAACAGGTTTACCCTATAAAGGATGAAACCAGGCTGCTCCTTGGAGGCAAGGATATTGACTCTATGTCTCAAATGCTTTGGGCATATGGCCTGGAGGGACCAGTCCCTGGAGAAGGACATCATGCTTGGAAGGGTGAAAGGACAGCACAGGAGAGGGAGACCCCAGATGAGATGGATTGATACAGGAACTGGGGTAATGGGGGTTGGTGTGTCAGAGACAGGGAAACTGGCTCAAGACAGGGCAGGCTTCAGAACTGTTGTACATAGGGTCTCTGAGAGTCACAGGTGACTAAATGGCACATAATAGCAACAACCATGAGATTGCTGCAATTTATACACATTTGGAGATTAATATTATTTTGTGAAATGCATAAAAAGTTAAGAGTAGAAATTGTGTACTTGGCTAACAGATTATTGTAATCAGCCACTTTCATAATGGTAGAATGTTAAAACCAGATTAACAGAACTTTCTTACGTTATTTGACATAAAATAAATTTGAAAAATACTAATCCAAGGACAGTATAATGATAGACAATATTAGATTAAAACTGGAAATCTGGTGTTGCTCATTGAACGCAGCCGTGGTGTAGTAAGTGTGGTATAAGTGTGATATAATTCGTCCTGGAGGCTTTCTGTGAGAAGAGCTGTCTCCCCCTGATTACATGCCTGGCCTGTGATCTCCCAAGTGTGAATTCGCCCCACTCTTAGTGCCTCCTTCCCTCCTGGAGGTGGGTGATAGAGGTGAGTTACACTGCTAATTACACAAGCCCTGTTGGTTACACACTTGATTTGCATAACTGTGCTGTGCTGATTTCACCAATCAAGTCACGAAATTGATACCTTGGGTACCTCTCTGTATGCATTGGAGAAAAAACCCACAAAACCAAACACACACACACACACACACACACACACACCCCAAAACAACAGAAGACCAAGAAACCCCTAAAAAGAGGTATGGGATAAGTTTCTTCATTCCTGACTCTTAAGTCACAGATAATGCCCTGCCTTCTGAAATGTAACTAAAAGACGAAAGCCATCTTTAGTCAGGCTAGCCGGTGAGACTATCTCTTCCCCTAACCCACCTAGAGAAATACTCAGTATATATTTTTGCTACCATGTGTAGGTGAAAGGAAGTTTGCCTCCAAAGGGTGTTATGGCTACACCTTCTCCATGACATATTGTTTCTTCTTGTGGCAGTCCTTGGGGTAGAGAGGCATCATGTTTGGAAATTTAGGGGGTCAGCAAAAAAAAAAATCACAACAGATGGATTGACATAGTGACTGAAAGAATGAGCTTTAGTGTGTCAGAGATTTTGAGAGTGGCACAGGAAGAGACGTGGTTCAGACCTGTTCACAGAGCCACTGTGGGTTACGCCCCACAGCACTGCACCTCACAAATGTGTTACACAACATTTAGGGGCTTTTTTGTGGGGTTTTTTTAAAAAAAACAGATTTGTTAAAATCTTTACTTTTTTTCTTTTAATAATTTTAGTGAACATTTACAGAGAATTTGTATTTCCATTCACTCATTGCTGCACTTCTCTACCCGCCCAGCCCTCTCCCCCTGCCCCCCTCCCCCCCCCAGTTCGCTCCTCTCTTTCAAAAGTAAAAGAAAGACTCCCTCCCTGGAACACAATCCCCCCACACCCCTTCCCACTGCCCCAAGTACATTCCACTATGCAACCTTAATCGTGGACTCCTGTGATAACCATAAGACCCTATCATACATCGCTTTTAAATTATTCACTCCCTCATCTGTTTCAGTGCAGTATACACAATTTATACAGTTTTTCTCAGTCTTACCCCCACCCTAATATCAGTCCCATTTTACAGCAGTAGCACCTTGCAATATTTGTCCTTTTGCGACTGAGATATTTCACTCAGCATAATGTCCTCCAAGCTCACCCATTTTGATTAATATTGAATGAGTTCTCCTTGTTTTTCAATGCAGCATAGTACTCCATTGTGTGAATATACCAAAAATATCTGTAGTCTCATCTTTTGCAAATTTAGCCCTGCTTTTTTAAAATTGAGATCTGTATTTCTAGATTAAAGAGAAGACTTTCTTCTTGAATCCATTTTTATTGGGAGTAGTTCTTTGCATTTTGGAGGAAATTAGTTTGCTTTTAGAACATTTCTTCTGACCTCTTCCTTATCAATATGTTCACCATTCATGACACACTTTCTCATTCTTTTGAATCTTTTAAAGTCCATGTCATCCCTGTAGTATTTTCTACCACAGTTTATACGCCTCATGTGGATGTTAATGTGACAGTTTTAACTTGTGGCTGTTTCACATACAGGCTTTCCCTTTAAAATAAAAGACTGTAGCAATGAGACATCATGCTTGCGATGGTGGAGGGAAAGCACAAGAGAGGATGATCCTTAATGAGATGGATTGATTCAGTGACTGCGGGGACAGGATAGAGCAGGATATAGTGTTGCTATGAGTCACAAGTGACTCGATGGCCCACAACAACAACAACAATGGCATGTTTAGAACACTGGCAGAAATAGAGTGCTGGTATATTGAAAACATGTCAACTATTTTCACAGTATAATTAAATTTTTAATTTGTTCCTCAAAAATCATATAGCTGGTCAAGCTAACTTTACATTGGGTGATAATATAGTGATAATCATAAACGTAAGGGATCAAAATGATATTATTCTATATCTCCAAAGGAAGAGATCATGTTATATTCTATTTTGCATCTCTGTCTCTTACTTTATTGATAGAGACAGTGGATGCTTCAAGGTAAAATATTCATTAATTACCTAGAAAGTTGGTTTTTAAAATTAATGGAGGTCAGGATGGTTTTTAGATCCTTGCAGTTGTTAGGTGCAGCTCCATTGGCTCTGACTCGGTGATGTCAGTACAGCTGAAGGCAGTGTTGTCTGGTCCTGCACCATCTGAAGAATAACTGAACTGAGTCTGTTGATGAGGCTGTTGTGTTAGACCATGTCACTGACTCTTTCCCTCATTGTCATTGTCCCTCTGCTTTACCAAGCTTGGCGTTCTTTTCTTACAGTTGATCTTTCCTGGTGATGTGTCCAAAGTAAGCAAGTGAGAGGCTTGTCATTCTGACTTTTAAGGAACATCCTGGTTGTAGTTTTTTGCCCAAGATGGATTTGTTATTTCTTTTGCCCTTCTAGAGTTTGTTCAGTAACTCTAACCAGCACCGTAGTTACATAAGCTCTTCCTTTTTCATTAATCAACTTTCACATACATATAAAGTGACATAAGGAAGACTTAAAGGTTGGGTCAGATTCACCTTATTTGAGAATAAACATTAGTTAAAGTTAAAAATGATGACTGATATTAACTCACTGTCCTCATGCCCTCATGTCCTTTCAACTCTTGACAATCCTCCCTGTCGGGTTTCTGAGGCCACAAATCTTTATGGGAGACTACCCATCCTCCCCCTACAGACAGACAACATGGAGAATTTGAACCATTAACCTTTTGCTTAGCAGCCCAGCACAGTATGCATTAAACTACTAGAGCTCCTTGGCCAATATTTAATCAGGTTTTCATTTGTACTAAGTATGATTTTAAAAGCTTTATTTTTAGAGATATACTCAAGTTTAAAGAGAGGGATATTCTGAACAACAGCACACCAGCTGGAGTAAAATTGGATATGAACCCAGAGCATCTGGCTCCAAAATATGTAGTTTTTCATAGTATCTCTTATGTAAAACCCTTTCACACTTTTACCTTATTGCCTCGTTTTTTTTGTATTTTGCCAACAATGTATTTTTTTAGATATATACATATATGCTAAGAAATTTGCTTGACATAATACAACTAACTGTATTGTGTTCTAATAAAGAGTTTAATAATGTTTAAGGTTATGTTATATATAAAAACATAATAAATAAATACATGATGTTTTCTAGTATATCCATTTTTTAAATTTTTATTATTATTATTATACTGGCGTATTTACAAAATTTGAATACATTTTTTTCCAGAACAAATCCTCCCAATTTCCTTCACCCTCCCACCCATCAAATTGTACAACCCCATGATTAATCCCCACCCACCCACCGCACATCCTCATCCCTCTGCTTCCACCCTTCCTCCTACCTCCCCCCCGCCCAGATCTTCCTACTCATTCTACAATAATGGTTTTATACAATATTTGCCCTTGTGGGACTGAGTTCAGTCAGCAAAATGCTTTCCAGTTCCTTCCAAGTTAGGTAATAATTTACAAACTCATTACTCCTGCGTGCTGCATAGTATTCCATCATGTGAATGTACCATAGTTTCTTAATCCATCCATTTGTGCTTGGACATCTGGGCTGTTTCCATGTTCTTGCAATGGTAAGTAATGCTACTACGAACATGGTATACAAGTCTCCATTTGTGCCTCAGTAGAGTGGCAGGATATAAGATCAATATACAAAAACCAGTAGGTTTCTTCTATAGTAACAAAGAGAACTCAGAGAGAGAAATCAAGAAAACAATACCTTTACAATAGCCAACCACAAATTGAGATACTTGGGAGTGAACCTAACTAGAGATAACAAAAGCCCTATATAAAGAATAAACTATGTTTATGATAATATTTTAAATTTATATCCTGAAGGCATCCAATCTCAGTGTGTCTCTATATGCCAACATGTTGTACTAGTTCCAATATACCAGGGAAAGCTTAAGAAACATACTCATGCCATGTCAGAACAGACTAATAGCTGACTGTCCAGCAGATTTTCAGAGGCTATAAATCACATGAGGGAACTTGCCCATCTTTCTCTATAGAGCAGCTGGTGGACTTGAATAGTCTATCCATGGGTTGGCAGCACTATTCTTTACACACTGTAGTTGTTAGGTCCAAGTAGTCAAGGAGGACTCATAGCAACCCTGTGAACGATAGATCTGAACCCTGGCCTCTCCTGTGCCATTCTCATCATCTCTGTCATATTTTAGCCCATTGCTGAAGTCACTGTGTCAGTCCATCTCATGGAGGGTCTGCCTCTTTCCCTGACCCTCCATCTTTCCAAGCATGATGTCCCTTTCTAAGATGACGGTCTATCCTAGCAACATACCCACAGTATGAAAAATAGAGGGTCAGGGAAAGAGAGGAAGACCCTAATAAGATGGACTGACAAAGAGACTGGGGTGAGGGGTGTGAGCATGCAAGAGATGAGAAGAATAGCACAGGACAGAGCCAGGTTCATGTCTGTAGCTCATAGGGAAGAGTTTATTGGTCATAGTTCATTTGATGACGTCCAGCTACATAGATGACAAAGGCCCTAGTTAAGTTCTTCATACATACCTTTTTTCTTCTTTATAAAAAAGTTATCAGTTAGATATAGTTATTTCGCCAATTAATTTAATCTGTTATTCACGCAGCTTGTTAGGGCTATAATGTAAAATAAAAAAAAATACAATACTATGAATTTATACACACATAAACACAGACCACACATATTATTGATTTATATGTGCAGCACATAACAACAACATACTATACTGGTTGGTTGTTTGCTTGTTTTTATTTAAGCCACTTGTTCAGAGTCAACAAGACCCTTGGGAGAGTCTTTGTATTTAAAAGTCAATTGTTATTATATTTTGGAGGAACATTCTTCTAAGTGGTACAGCACTCTTCTGTCAATATGCTGTACTGAGGTAACCTGGGGTTGCTGTGATGCTGAACCTTGTGCTATTGGGGTGTCAAATTGCATGACCATTTTCCATGGTGGACAGTATTTGGTAGAGCTCCCATTTAAGACAGGTTTGGAAGCAAGAATCACATTCACTTCCTAAACAATATGCCTCTGGAAACTCTATGAACTTTGAGAAACAATAGTTCCAGAAAAGCTTCAGATGTCTTGTTCTTAGGGTTGCTGTGAGTTGTGCTTGACTCGAAGGCAGTCAACATCGTGTGTGTGTATGCAGACATGCTTGACTGAATAGTACATGTGTTTAAGTATATGCTTCTAAAATTATTCTTTTTTAACTTCTTTGCTATTCAAATTTACCAAATTTTACCCTGGATTATCATAAAACAGATAAAATATATGAGTTTTTTTTAAAAAAGTCACATCGAAAGGGAAGAGTTTAAAAAAAACACTTTAAAAAAAATGGAAGTTTTTTGGTGGGTTTTTAAAAAATTTTTTTAATTAATTTTAGTGAAAGTTTACAGAGACTTAGAGTTTCCAGTCATGTCAGTCATTGTTGCACATTTCACCCTAGCCACCCCCTCCCCCCAATTAAACAAGGAAGAGTTTTTAAGAGTAAATTACTCATTTGTTCAGTATGCTTCTGGGGTCCTGGTGTTGCAGTGATTAAGGAGTTCAGCTGCTAATGAAAATGTCAGTGGTTCAAACCTACCAGGAAAAATGTGAGAGTCTGCTCTCTAAAACTCTGTCCACCTGAGAGCCTTCTGGGACAGTTGTTTGTTCCTGTTTAAATGGTATCAATTTGATGTTAGTGAATTTGGTGTTTGTGTCTAAACACCCACTAAGTGGCACAAATGGTCTTTACTTCACCACCTAAAGCTGGCAGTTTAAACACATTCAAAGCTACTGTGGAAGAGAGGCCTGGTGACCTGTTTCTATAGAGATTACAACCCAGAATACCCTGTGATACAAGGTGTCCTTTGCCATTCATGGGGTCACTGTAATGTTGAAATGACAGCAGTGGATTTTATTATGCCATGTAATCGGTAGTTGTAAATATCTTTATCTTTATTATTAATCCATGTAGGCACTTAGTAAATGTCTGTGATATGAATAAATAATTGATGTATATGTTAATAACAACTATAAAAATTTTGTGAGCTTTTACCATTTACTTCTGTCTATTGCCTAAGAAAATATTTTATAATAAGGAACAGCTTTATCATTTCATGGGGTAACAGAGACTGAGAAGCCTGCATTGTACTCTGTCAAAACTTTTAAAGCATATATTTTGTTTGACTCCATTTTATTATTTTAGATCTATATCTTATGTTTTCAGTTCAATGAGTCTGTCTGATAAAAACTCATTACTGTTATAATTATAGATGCTAACAATTTATTGTTGTTGTTGTTAACCAATGAGTCAGAACCAACCCATGCTGACCCTCCAGTGGATTTTCAGAGTCAGTTAATCACATGAGAAGAGATTGCCCTTCCTTCTCCCAACTGGTGAATTCGAACTGTGTGCCTTCAGGATTACAGTGCAGCTTCTTGCCACTAGGCCAACAGTGCTCCCTGCTAACAGTTTACTCTTAGAAATATAATAATAATTGTGCAGTTGTGCCTGTTATTTAATAATAAGCTGATAATGTTATTGGTTTGGTTTGGTTTTGGATTTTTGTGTTTGAAATGCATTTGATATTTTTCAGATTTAAAAACTCCAAACTTACATGTACTATATTGTTGTTGTTGTTATGTGCTATTGAGTCACTTGTGTGACTCATAGCAACCCAATGTACAAGAGCCCTAAGCCCTACTCTGTCCTGTGCCAAACTTATTGTCACTGACACACCTATCCCTATTACCCCAATTACTGAATAGATCCATCTCATCAAGAGTCTTTCTCTCTTGTGCTATCCCTCCACCATCCCAAACATGATTGATGTCCCTCTCCAAGGACTGATCCCTCCTTGTAACATGTCCAGAGTATGTCAGATGAAGATTCAGAATCCTTGCCTCCAAGGAGCAGCCCAGTTTCCCCCTTTCCAGGACAAACCTGTTTGTTTTTCTAGCAGTCCATTCAACATATTCAAAACTCATTCAGTATATTCAGCACTCTTCTCCAGCACCACAGCCAAAGGCATCAGTCCTCTTTCTATCATCCCTAGCCATTGTCCAGCTCTCTGATGCATAACAAGCAACTGTGAAGACTATGGCCTATATCAGGCGTACCTTAGTCTCCAGCCTGACATCGTTGCACTTTAGTACTCTGGAGAGGTCCCTGACAGCTGACTTTCCCAGTGCAATTTGTCTCTTGATTTTCTAGCTGCTAGTACCAAGAGTGTTGATTGTGGAGCCAAACAAACTAAAAGTGTTAACTATCTCAATCTTTTCACCATCTATATTGATGCTGCCAGTTGATCCAGTGATGAGAATCTTTTTTTTCTTGATGTTGAGCTTCAGTCCATATTGAAGGCTGCAGTCCTTGACCTTCTGCAGCAAGCACTTCAGGTCCTCCTCAGTTTCAGCAAGCAGGGTTGTGTCATCTGCATAATGCGGGTTGTTGATGAATCTTCCACCAATCCTGATGTCACATTCCTCCTCATACAGACAGGGTACTGGATGATCTGTTCTGCATACACATTGAATATGTATGGAGACAGAATACATCCCTAGCAGACACCCTTCCTAATATTGAACCATGCAGTGTCCCTTCCTCTGTTCTGACGACTGGCTCCTGGTTAAATTATAGGTTTCACCTAAGCTTAATCAAATATTCTGGGATTCTCATTCTTCTCAGAGTCAGCCACAAATACTTCCTAATGTTTTTACTCTTTAAAATTTTTAATTTAAAATTTAATTTTATCATATTAGAAATCAAATGGAAATATTTGTTTCTCTAAGTAAGTAATGTAAGCTCTGTAAATTCAGAGGTTATGTCTGTGCTTTTCGCTGCTATAGTAATAGCTATGTGCTCCTTAGAACATAGCAGTTGGAATATTCTAGGAACTTAATAAATACTTGTGGAATGAATGCTAAAGGAATGGCATGTCTTTGTTCAACACTTGGCAAATTCTCTAAAATTAAAAAAAAAACCAGTGAAGTATATTAATGCAAATAGTATATGTCTACAATATTATAGTAGCACAAAGTAAATGGGTGACCCTGGAGGACATTATGCTGAGTGAAATATCTCAGTCACAAAAAGTCCTGTTGTAAAACAGGACTGACATTTGGGGTTGAGGGAATAGAGAGAAGGAGGGGATGAATGATGTATACTGCATTGAAAAAGATGAGGGAGAGAACTGTTTAAAAGGGATATATGATTGGGTATTATTGTTATGACAGGAGTCCAGAATGAAAGCTGCACAGTGGAGTGGACTTGGAGGTGGGGGGCGGATTGCATCACGATGAAAGTTTTTCTTTTACTTTTCAAGTATAAGAGTGAATTGGGGGGAGGGGTGGACATGGAGAAAAGTACAACAATGAATGACTGAAAACCCTAAGTCTCTGTAAACTTTCATTAAAATTAATTTTTTAAAAAAGCCTACAGGAAAAAAAAATTTAAATTCCAATTATTAGGTCTTCCTGTTAAGAAGACACCATGCTGAACTTCTAGAGGTTAAAAAAGAGAAATTACACATTACTTCAATTTCTTTCAGAGATCACATTCTAATCTTGACATTAACTGCATAATAATCACAAATAAAACAAGATAGAGTACAGTTGTTGTTGTTGTGTACTGTAGAGTCAGAACCAGCCCACAGCTGACCCTCCAGCAGGTTTTCAGAGGCAGTTAATCACACAAGAGGAGAGTGTCCATCCTTCTCCCATAGGAGTACAGTAAACACCTAAATATGAGGACCCTTCAGTTACAAAGTTTACCTTTGGATGGAATGAAGTTAGGGAAGTCGGGAGTAGAAGGCCAAGTTGGCCTTCAAAAGGCAGAAATTGCATAAAGTCATTCTAGAAAGAACCAAGACATGTAGAAGTCCCTGGTAGTTTTGGCCAGAACAGGGGTAAGAAAACGAGTCTATGGATTCAGGACAGATTGTGTCGAGTAATGAATATCAGGTTAAGGAATTTGGATTTTATTTAGTTGAAATCAAGGGTCTACCTGATTTTGACTTCTTCAGTGACTAGCCTAAATGTTTCAACTTCAGATAGATATTCCTGTCTAATATCTTCAAACTAAATTAAAGGCTGCACATTATATTGGCACACCATGCTGGGTAGAACTTGTCATGTTTGTGATATATTGCTTATGTTTTATTAAATATCTGTCTTTACCATCAGACTGTGAGTTTTATGAACAGAGAAACCTTTAGAATCTTATTTTCACTTTACATTCTAAGCCCCATCATAGTACTGGTACATGTTGTTAGACTTTTAATAAGTAGGTATTGAACAAATAAGAGGCATTCAGTAGGGATTGAATCTCATGGAGATAAAGTAAGAGGTATTAGAGTGTACCACATCACACAGTATAAATGTAGACAGGAATACAGTGGGGGTGAACGTCTGGGAAAAGAAATGGAAGTTACTCTTTCAGAACAATTCTTGAAACTCATTTGAGAACAGAGTTAGGATGAACAGAAGTGAATGGTTTTTAAGTTAGATAGATGACAAAATGAGAAGAGCTCAAGTAAATAAAGCATGAGATAGACTTCGAACATGTGAGTAGTCAGGTGAGTTCAAAGCTCAGTTTAGTCATTTTCTCCTTGTCAGATGAATCAAATACAGAGAATTGTGAGCAAGGAGAACAAAAGGAAAGCGTATTTCCATTGCATTGAGAAGGTATAGAGCTTTCTTAAAGGTTCAGAAGGGAACTCTGGTAGCTTGGTGGTAAGGTGGTGTGCTGACAATCCTAAGGCAGGAAGTTCCAATCCACTAGCTGCTCCATGGAAAAAAAGAGGAACAGTCTCCTCCTCTGTGATTTACTGCTTCTGAAAAGCTGCTCAAGGATTAGCTGAGTCAGTTCTGACTCTATGATCTACAGCAACAGCAACTCTATACATAAGGAAGAAAGTGTAGGAGGAAATAGTCTCACTAATACCAATGTGTCATCCAACTCAAAGTGACAGGACTACTGCAGGGGAAGGTAGGGAGATAATGGATCAATTTTATAGTAGATTTTTAGCTATGATTAATTGTTTGATGAATATTAATTGATTAAATGACATATTTAGTATAAATCACTATTTCTAGAGATAGAACACAAAATATCTTAAAATTTCTCAATGACAGTAGCTAACCTCAAGAAATTGTTGACCCATGCCTTAGCACTTATGGGTAAATCCCCCAACAAAATGTACTGATTTAGTGACTAGCAGTGTGGTCTAGTGTGTCAGAGACAATGCAGTGGCACAGGATAGGGCAGGGCTCAGGACAGCTATTCACAGGGTCCCTATGAACCGAACTCAATGGCACCTAACAACAGCAGCAACTACAATACATTAAGTGTAAACAACTAAAAATACTTTCTTGTACTGTTTCCATGTTCTCACAGAGCTAAATAGCTACATGCCTTCTACTTCCCAGAAATTCCTGGTTCTGAAAAATGGGATGAAATTAGAATACTCTGAGTAGTATATTAAGAGGTGATTGTTGTTGTTGAGGACCATTGAGTCAGAACCAACTCTCTGCTGACCCTCAAGTCTGTTTCCAGAGGCAGTAAGTCGCATGAGAGGAGATTGTCCGTCATTCTCTCATGGAACAGTTGGTGAATTCTAACTGCAGGCCTTGGGTATTGCAGTGCAGCTTCTTACCACTAGGCCACCAGAGCTCACTAAAAGATGACTAGCCAGGCCAAAGATACCTTTCATTTTATAAGATGTTTGGGGAAAAAAAAGTCTAGTTATGAAATAACTCACTTCAGTTTATGTATATCTCACATACAACTGAAAAAGTTTTTTGTTTAGTTTTTATATCAGTACAGTGAAGCTTTTAGAACCTGTATCTTACCTTGTTACTGTATTTGAGTTCTTCCTGTGACCAGTGATAGTGTATGAGTTTATAAAGTGACTGGTGTTAGCACGGTAGTCTCTGGCCAAGAAAAAGCTGTCTTATTTGTTCCCTGAACAAAAAGAAATGATCCAAGAGAATTCACATTATAGACACTCTGCTTTGGTACCAAGACCTTGGAATGGGCTGCTAGGCATTGTATGTTGTTCTGTATTCATCTAAACACAAAAACTAAACTCTTCTGTGATATTCATATATATATATAGTCAGTTGTTATGTGCTGTCAAGTCACCTGTGACCCATAACGACCCTATGCACAGCAACTCTGAATCTTGCCCTGTCCTGAGCGAGTCTCACTAATTGCAACACACTAACGCTCATTACCCCAGTTACTGTATCAATCAATCAGTCTCATTCGGGATCTTCCTCTCCAGTGCTGTCCCTCCACCCTTCCAAGCATGATATCTCTCTCTAAGGACCAGTCTTTCCTGGCCATGTGCCCAAAGTATGTGAGACAGAGCTTTAAAGTCCTAGCTTCAGAGGAGAAACTTGGTTTCTTTCACCCTGTCCATACATTCAAATATTCTTCTTTCCATTGAGGTCATTTTTTTTTAAACCATGAACAACTTTTGAAAAGTTTATTTTGTGATCATCTGTGTACTGATGATGGTCAAGTGTACTGAGATTATGGCTCTTGGGCTTTTGGATTCATTCCCTGAAAGTAAAATGGGTTGGACAACATTACCATCAGTGTGAAACTAACTGTTTAGGCTTCTGTAGTTGTTAACAATCCTGGCAGATAGCACCACGTAAGTTAATTCTTGGTATTGTAACAGTAGTGCTGAGGAGAGAGAATACACTTAGATCTACCACAAATTTTGCTGGTGTGAATAGTTCTTACCAAAACAGAAAGAAAAAAAAGAAACTCCTTTTATCTGTACTTTTTCTCGTCACTTGGATTCCTTTTTAGTCTTCTTGGTACCCGTGCATATTCTTTTTATTAAATAGTGACATTTCCAGTTGTTGCATTTTGGTTTTCTTCAGTAAAATTTCCTGCCCTTAACCCTCCCTCCAAAATTATTTTATAGCTAGCGTGCTTCTAATTTGTCATTTTGGTGAGCCAAAAACTGAAAGAGAGATTTGTGGAAGAGTAAATGTGTGAAGAGTCAGGTAATTTAAAGATTGCTCATCATACCCTTTTGAAAGGAGGTAGAGACAGAGCATGTATTTTATTCAGCATTTCATTGCTCCCCAGAGGTATGATCTGCCTGAGAGACAGTTACTCTTTTCAGAATGTGTAAGAGAAAGAGATCTCATTCTAAACAGCATACAAGTTCTTCCTCCTAATTAGAAGTGCTGGTATTGAATTCTGTTTTGTGTGAGAATGATGGCTTATTCACTCCGTGTTTTCTTCACAGTGGGTAAACCTCACAAGTGCAACTACTGTGGACGAAGCTACAAGCAACGGAGTTCACTGGAGGAGCACAAGGAACGCTGCCACAACTATCTCCAGAATGTCAGCATGGAGGCTGCTGGGCAGGTCCTGAGTCACCACGGTGCGTAGAAACGGCGCCCTTCTCAGTCAGTCCGGTGCTGCTTACATGGTGTTCTGTCCTGCCTTTCAACACTCAAGATAAAATCTTGCTCCATTTAAAACAATTCACTTTTTCACATCAGATCACATTAACTTTCTATATATTCTTATGCATTTGAAATTAGTTGAACAGTGGGGTACTCGGAAAGTAAGCTGTGTTGTGTTTTTGTAAAACTCCAGAATTAGTTCTTGTAACTTTTATTTGATAATACTATGAGCAAAAAGATAGATGGTCTTGAACCCAACCGAAGGTACTGTTTATTCTTCTCTTTAATCACTTGAGCCACACTATTCCATCTAACTCTACAGATTTACTAAAAAGAATAAATTTACTTTTGCTTGTTTTCCCCCCTCTCTTTTGGATAAATGATGAGTAATAAGATTTCATAAATTCTTTAATCTAGCTTGGAATTTATCTGTGAAATTACTCTTTATGTTTTGGATAAATATGATAAATGACTTAGGCTAAAATTAGAGCCAGAAGTTCTACAAAAATCAAAAGGCAAGCAAACATTTCTAATCTAGACTATATACTGTGGAAGATACAAAGGTAACCTCCAAGATATAGCAATGAGTAATTACCAATTCCTCGCAAATTAATTTTAGCAAAGCAGTGTTGTGTACTTAATTTACTAGATTTGGAGAGCATTTTTTTCCTCTTAATTATATTTCTATACTGACTTATTCTATTATTCAAGCAGTACACACAAGACCCCTAATATACTGGTACATTTATAGCTTTTCTCAATCAAGAAAAAAATAATTTGGCCAATATTAAATGATATGCTTAAGAATTTTACTGGTTGCTTTTAAATTTATATCTGCTTTCTGACCTGTCAAACATAGCCAGCTCAAGGCTTCTTTGTGAGGGATTTTTTTATTTTTAGTTTAATTAGGATGTTGACTGGGGTTTTGTTTTTGGTTTAGGTTTGTTTGTTTGTTTGTTTGTTTGTTTTGGGGGGGTTTTAGTACAGTAAATACTGTATATTCTTAGTATATTCTTAGGCAGTTAATTATTATTTATTGTTAAGTTGAGGTGTTTTGGTTTTTTATTAATTGCTATCCCACATAATTGAAATGTACTTTTATTGAGATCATTTTATATACTTTGAATGATTAAATTGACTTCTAATGTGTTGTAATAAAATCTATTTACTTTTCAATTGTTAACATTAATTAACATTTTTGAAAAGTTGTCTTAGGTTTCAAGGAAATTTGGTATTAGAAGCATGCATTTCTTGTACAGCATAGGATAAAGAGCATTGAGGCTAAAAGGGTGAACTTAGAGTCTAACAGTGTGCTCTATTTGTATGACCCCATGTTTCTGACTGTGATGCTCATAGGCTTGCTGCAAGAATGAAATGAGATTGTAAGTAGTTAGTACTCATTAATAAATTATTCTTTTTATTATTACATTTTAAGAACATTAAATATTATAACAATAATTGTATTATCCCATATAAAGTTAGGCTTCTTATCAGTTAGGCATTAGAGAAGTTCTGCCTCTATACATTATTGGGTTTCTTTTATTTTTCTTGTACTTACTTGGAGGCATTCAAACTACTAGTTATATTCATAAACATTGTGGAAAGATTTGCAGAGATTTTTTTATCCCACTATTTTATCCTTTTAACATGTGAGAGGGAATTATAACTTGATTAGCATAAAATTGAAATGATACATTAATGTCTTTTTCATGATAAATTAGTCCCATATGTTTCTACTTCTGTGTCTAAAGAACTTGTCATGGGTTTCACTGACTATCATGCGTCTATTTTTGTTTATGTCGTTGGTTTTAGGGTTGGTTTGAAAGAGGGTGGGTGGTTGGAAACACGTCCAAACTGCAAAGACGCCTTAATGGCACCACAGCTACTTTGACCTTGTTATGTACTCCCATTTTAGAGGGTTAAATGTGTGTAAATTCACTGTTGAATTCATTTTTTCATTCCCAGTTAATTATGGTCCATTAATTTTTTTTCATTCACTGTGATGCATAAACATATGATTAAGAGAATGTCTCCTAAAAATACATATAATGTTTCAGTTGGCATAAGGTGTTTGTAGAAATGCTGGTAGTGTAGTGTGTAACATGTTGGCCTGTTAATGGGAAGGTCAGCAGTTTGAATCCACAGCCTCTCTGCAGGAGAAGGACATCTGTAAGTCAAGTTTTCTGGTCCTGGGAACCTGAGTTCCACCAAGAGTGGGAATTGATTCTATGGCAGCGAGTGTGGGTTTGATTTGAAAGGTATATGTAAATTATTATAATCGACATTTAATGATAGAATAGCAAATTAGAAAGTAAGGGTGGGAGGGGGAGATACTATGTGTGGAGAGAGGCTGAGGGGAAGCTGAGAGGAAGCCGTGTCTCGTAAGGAACTAGGTCCTCAGTGCCTGGGTCTCCTTTCCTGTTTCTTAGAGTGCTGAGTTCTTCATGTTGAGATGAGCTCTTTACATTGAGAACATCTCTGAAGTTGGTCCAGAGTGGAGATAAAGCAGAGGGCAAAGCCCAGGAGTGGGGACGGAGGGCAGATTTTGATATTATTTGTAAAACTCAAAATAGAGTCTTAAGTATTGGACATAATTTTAACTCCATAAATTTATATTAATGCCATTTACAATATCATTTTTTAAATGTGCTGTAATAATACTTTGAAATTGATTTTCTTTTCCCATTGTTAATATAATTAATGGTAAAATGACTGCATAAGGTGGGAAATGATAACTAGCATCAGAGAGAAAATTATGGAGAAAATGCTAATGGAGTTTATCATTAACCTTGTCTCATACATAAGCTGATGTGTCTCCTTGTAAACAGAATCACATTGAAGTCCACATTTATCCCCTTTTCTCTTTTTCTGTCTCCTGTGTCTTTTTGCTTTTTCTTTTTCTGAATTTTTTTTTCAGTGATTGATATAAAGGTGCCATCTCTGTGGTTACTATTAAATGCTTGAAAATAATTACTGTTCTATTTTTTTCTCCTTTCTGGCATAATTAAATTTCTGAGTCCATGTTGTTCTTTCCCAAAATGTATTTCCCATATTGTCTTGTTCCAGAGAGGAAATACCTGAAATGAAAGAGGCATTCTTTTGCTTAATTTAAATAACATTTTTATCAGCGTGCTCTTTACCAAATTCTATAGAATGTTGTGAAATATAAATGTAAATAGATCTAATTTATTTTATAAATATCTGTAGGAGATACATTTTTTAAAAGACATAAAATGAAACAATAATTATGTAAAGTAAGATAAAGGAGTTTATACAGATTTCCAAGATCAACAATGTAGAAAAGGCCAACCTGTGCTTAAAGAAGTAAAAAAAAAAAAAATAGAGCTTCTTAGACACTTCTTAATAGTTGAGCTAGGCATATGGAATAAGTAAATATTGTCTCTATGGAGACAGGAGCTAGAGAATGTTCATTCCCAGCAGAAATTGCCACCAAAAATGGCTCTTACAAGAGAAAATATTCTTGAACATTAAGCATAATTGTTGTGTGTGATTGAGACAAAACTGACCCATAGCTGACCTTTGGCGGGTTTTTAGAGGTAGTAAGTCATGTGGGAAGAGATTGCCCATCCTTCCCCTGCTAAGTGGTTGGTAGATCTGAACCACCTGCCTTTGGGATTGCAGTGTAACTTCTTACCACTAGACCACCAGAGTGCCCTCAAATATTAAGCATAATGGGAGGTAAAACAACAGCAGGAGACGAAACTGAAATAGAAGGTTGTTGATGGAAAAGAGGAGCCTTTTTATGCCTTTTATGCCAACCCCATGCTTGAATATCAGTATATACCTGATGGGCATCTTCTAAAGAAAAATATCATCAGTGTGAAATGTATGATAATTACCTGCTTGAGAAAAAGGTGATGAGAGAGACACGGAAAGAAAGAAAGCCAAAGATTGTATAAAAAGTCACCGACAGGACAAGAGACTTGGAAGAAATTGTCAAGAGATATTTAAGAGAAAGGATAAAAAATTTTGAGTAAATGTTGATTTGACTTTTGAGGGAAATAGAGACATTTCATGACCCATAGTTTTATAAATAAAGCTAATACTGAGTTTAGTTTTGTAACAGATTATTTACATTATTTGAAAGTTATATCTCTGCTGATTTCCCAGGTGTTTCCAGCTTCAAAAAAGGGCTTAAAAAACAAATTATGCAATTACCTTCCCATTCTCAAACCCAAAATCAAAATTAAAATGTGAACCAAAACGTTGCCCAATTTTCAGCAAGTTTATACTCCAGACTCTTTGGGAAAGGAAAGTTGAAGTTCTTCATCCCAAGTGTGGAATCGTACTTTCTTTTGTGGTGTAGTTCCCTTGAATGACATCATTAGATCCTTGACATCATTAAATCATTCAGCAAACATCCATTGAATATTTACTGTTTGACATCATAGAGGTGCTAGAGACACAATGTCAAATAAAAGACACTCACTGCTATGAAAAGACAATTGGGAAAAAATAGACAAGCAAACCAACAAATGGGGCATTGTGTGATAAGAACTATGAGAACACAGAGGAGAGACTTCGAAGTCAAACTGGGTGTCCAAGAGAAAGCCCCAGAAAAAGTTATATTTGAGTTAAATTTGAAAGAGAAGACACCCAGCTAAATCATTGAAGAATGGTGTTTCATGTAGAGATACTACTAACGTATATGAAGGAATAAAAATCTAAAACAGTATGACTGGTTAGGACCTTAGAAAGACATCAGAAATTGGGAAATAGTAGGATTTAAAGAAGTAATTTGTGCCTTAGAAGGAAGGGGCTACTGTGCAGAACAAAACCTTTGTCATATATTAGGAAAAAAACAGGTTACATGTTCATTTTGTTGCTAGAAAATGGGAAATGGATTAGGTGGTAAAAGGAAGAGGCAGAAAGATGAGGGAGGAGATGGTTGCAGTGGTCACAGTGACCTTAATTACCTGGAATAGACAGCAAAGTTATCCAGTTGAGAGGGTCTGTGGTAAGAAGCTGTGCTGCCATCTCAAAGACACATGGTTCAAATCCACCAGCTGCTCCACAGTCGACGGATAGGCATTCTCCTCCCATGCAATTTCCCTCCTCTGACAACCTACTGGAGGGTCAGCTGTGGGTTGGTTCTGATTCATTCGCACACACCATCATAGATGAAGGTGCATTGACACAGTGAGTGTAGCAAGTAGGGCCAGGTGGTCAGAAAAGATGAGGTTGACTCAGGATAGGATGAGGTTTAGAGCCGTTGTTGAGAGAGTTGCTATGAATCATAGTCAACTGGATGGCACATAACAACAACAACATTAGGTGCAGATATACAGTCTACACACTTTGATGTGTTTGTGTGGGAATAAGATCTAGGGAGGAGGAGGAACAGATGATTAAGGAAAAGAAAGAAAGTTTAGATATACCATAGATACCTAGTAGGATGGCTGAGTAGAGACCACCATTAACTGAGGTGGAGACAGGGGAAGAACAGAAAGAGTCTAGTGAGAGAAATTTCTAGCTCATGTTTTAACACCTTATATTCTTTGTGCCTATTAGCCAAGTTCATCTGTCTAAGATAACGTGAACTATGGATCTTGAGCTCATTAGAGGAAATAAAGCTATGTTTAGGAAAAAAGGTTTGGGAGTCATCATTATTAAATTCAGTAGACTGAAATGGGTTTTAATAAGGCTAGTGTGGAGGATAGAGATAGCCAAAGACACACTTAACTTTCTTTACAACAAATAAAACTATTAAAAGAGCCAAGAAGATGAGCAATGGCTGAGAGAAAAACAAAAGACATCATTTCACAAAAGTTCAAGCAAATATCAGAACTATACAAATCTGTCAAAGAGAAAATAACAAAAAATGACAAAGCCCCCCCAAAAAAACACCTCAAAAAAACCAAACCCTAAAAATTATTGCCAGTGGAGACAACTCACAGTTGGTTCTATACTTTTCAGAGGCTGTAAATGCCGTGGGAGGAGATTGCCCAGCCTTCTCTCTGAAAGCATCTAGTGGATTCAAACATTCGCTCTTGGGTTATTAGCTCAACTCCTTACCCACTAGACTACCAAACATAACCAATGGAAAATTTCTTTAGAGTCAGCATGGAAAACATTGGTGACAATATAGAAGACTTGTGTTGGTTGGCTTGCTCAGCGTCTCTTCCCCTTCCATTGACAACAAGCCCTGTCTTTCCTTCACTGTATCATTGTAGGGCTTTACTACCAAATGCCCTGCCCAGTTCTGGCCAGTGATTAGACAAGGGAATTAATCTAGGTCCTTCGGAATACATCGCCTCAAAATTTGAATTTTTAGCTTGTTGTTTGCGGGAAAAAAATAACTACATTGCAAAAACTTTCATGATTTTTGTGTTCAAGTTTATTGACATAGTGAAAGATATTGTATAAGGATAGTTTTTCTATCATTGTTTTAACTTTATAAATGAGAACAAACTCGGTATACTTGGTTATGAAGCTTGCTCAAACAGGTGAACTTGACATACTGATATATTTTTGCCTAGATAAATCTCACTGTATGGCAATGTGTTATTGAATTAATAAGGGAACTTGTTTGTTTTTAAAGTACTAATGTACCATGAAGTATTGATGAATTGCATCTAAATCCAAGTAAAAACAATTCCATTTAGTTTTGTAGTTGGGAAAATTATCTTTTCTTAGAGGCATACTTTATAAATATGTCAAACATGTTTCTAAACAGCTAACCTTTTACTTATACCTATAAAGAAAATACAGGAGAGTGGTTATGAACCCAGGATCTAGGTGTGGACGACCTAGGTCCCATCCCTCATAACTAGGGGTTGGTTCCAAAGAAATTATTCTGAATGTCTGGAGTTTAGTGTCCCCAAATGTAAAATAAAGATGGGGTTATGTTGACAAAATTAATTAAAAAATGACAAGCCTTAAACTAATTTCACTTACTATTATTATTATTTCTAATAGGATAGACACAATGAATTTTTTGGCATGGGAAAGATATGTTGTAAAGTGGAAGTTCGACTACAGTGTTGCTGAAGTCAATCTTTTTATTTCACATGAGTTTCATTGAACTTGGGCCATGTCTGAATTGAGTGGATGTGGTATGGGGCAGTTCCCATAGCCAGGTTTCGTTCTGAGTACTAAATGTGTGCAAATATGAAAATTCAGGGTGAAACTTAAAGTAAAACTGCCAAAGAGTATTCATTTCAAAACTAATTAGCATATTCAATTTTGGGGCAAACCCCATTAACTAGTTTAGCAAAATTTACACTGACATATTTTTTCTTTCATTCTTTCATTTTGGGTCTTAGTTCCGGGCATATTTTTGTCTTTTGTCCGTGTATGGCCTGCTTTTAAAAATAATACTGTGAATGTCTTTGTCCCTATACCAAAAGAAAGAAGAGCTAGAATTTTAAAACAATATTCTATATCTAATTGTACAACACTCTACTACCGTGTTAGCATTCTACCCTCTCTCATTTACTTCTATGTCTTAATTATGTGGCAGTCTTCCCTTTGCTTTAAAATGTGTGTGTGTGTGTGTGTGTGTGTGTGTGTGTGTGTGTGTGTGTGTGGTTTTACTTTTTATATGTACTGTATATTTGTTGCTCAAAAGGTATACAACGTCTCTATATGCTATCTTGAGATTTACTAAAATCATATTATGTACTAAGCCAGTGTAAACTAAATCCATTAATTGAATAATCCATTATCATTCAAGGATCTCTTATTAAATGATATGGTTAAGGCTAAAAATGAGATTTTTCTGCCCAATCTCTGAATATAGGTCATTAACCAAAACTCTTGACATCAGGTAATAGGGTCCCCTTATCAATGAGAATGCATTGTTCTTCACACAGTGGAGAAATCCTGTACAAATGAAAGGAGCAGAAAAAATAATTTTACCACAAATCCAAACAGTTCTGGCATATATGCAGTTGAAGCAAGCAATAATAATCAAGAAATAACAAGATGAGGTGTTTCTCTATGAACACCAGTTTTAATCAGCCAATCTGGTCAATCTCAGAGGTTACCTTGTCCTTACTTAAATGTTCTCTGATGGTATTTTCATTCACACACAACTTTTTAAAGTTCTTGCTCAGTGCCATGAATGTCAAAGTCAAGTAAATAGCAACTTAGAGAAATGGGAGGAAAGGGGAGCAGCACTGGAGAGGTTATTTCAGATGAAGTAAGGCAGTAGTTTGGGGAGCCAGGGTGCCAATTTGGAAATGGATTCTTTTATCCTGCTGAAGAGCTCGTTTTCAAAATAAATTGCAGTCATAAAGCTGCCACAGTTTACTATGCACAGACATGTTGAGAGCTGGATCTCCTTCATGAAAGTTGCTTTGTGCAGGTATTAAAGTGACTGGCAGTTGGGCTAATAGCTCATTCAGCTCATCAGATTGAAAATGTGCTGCAGAAAAATAAATACCTGGGTGGGGGGAAAGGGGGGGGCTAACTCTTGCACTGTTAAGCTTTGTGTGTTTAAGCTTTCCTACAAAATTGGCTGACTTTCTTAAATTGTTATTTAAAAAAAGATAACAAACTCCAAAAGATTGGAGAGTACTATAGTCTTAGTACTGTTGGTTTTAATCAATGTTAAACTCTTTCAGAAGAACCAGTTGAGAAACATGGTGAACATTTTACCACAAATAGAGACAACAGTTTATGTCTTTGATCTGAGAAAGACCTGAATTGAAAAAAAAAAAATCCTGAGTGTGCATTTGTGTTAGCGTACAAGTGTGTTTGTGTAAAATTAGAGTCTATTTTTACACGAGAGGTTTTTCTTTCTATTTGCTTCTATTCAAACATACTAGCTTAATGTTTGTGTGCTTACTGAGATGGGAGATACAACTGTATATCCCGTAAAATGTTGAAGAAATTATCAGATTGCATTTTTTGTATGGTTTTATATAGTACCTCCTATGGAAGATTGTAAGGAACAAGAGCCTATTATGGACAACAATATTTCTCTGGTGCCTTTTGAGAGACCTGCTGTCATAGAGAAGCTCACGGGGAATATGGGAAAACGTAAAAGCTCCACTCCACAAAAGTTTGTGGGTAAGCATTAAGAATGCTTTTATTTCTTTAAAAAGTTATTTTCATTAAAAAAGGCTTAGTCTCACATCTTAGGAAGTACCAAGTGCATCTCATTTCATTAAATACCAGTCTCTTCTCCATCATTCTTCTTCACCCCATGCTAATCTGTGTACACCACACTTGTGCTCTCACACACCTAGATACATGGGCCTCGGAAAGAAAGGAGGATGAATATTAAGAGTTCACCATCTCACAATGGAATGAAATGTAAACTTAAATGAGATGTATAGATTGAATGTTAGTTAATTTATCTTTTAAAAACCTCAAACATTTCTGGGAAATAGTGATGTCTCCTTTGGTTATGCTTTACAGCCTCAGAAACCCAATAGAGGGTCACTGTGAATTGGATCCAATTTCACAGAAATGAATTTGCATTTGAGAGTTTATCACAGTCGTTAAGTGCTTAGCTAATAATGAAAAGACAAAACCAAGAAACAAACCAACCCAGAAATTCTAACCAATCAGCTACTCCAGAAAAAGATTTGGTGGCCATGAAAATCTCCTACTTTAGAATCCCATTGGTGTAGTTCTGCTCTTTCTGTAAGGTTGATAGGTGTACAATCAAATCAATGGGTATTTTTGATTGTTGATGTAGTTTTTAATTGAATGATTTAACTCTTAAAATTTATATTTGCATCCTGTTTTTAACTCTTTTCTTTATATGATCTTTTGCTATTTGGTCTGGAAGTAAGAGAACTAATTATAAATCTGACTTCTAGAATTTCTGCATTAGAAATAATAATGCAAAAATTCACACTCAAGATGTTTCATTTCTGAATCTATAGATTCTACTTTGTGTTCATCTGAACTTATGATTTGGAACTGAAAAACCAGTTATACATTTAGAATTTTCCATTTTTAATTTCTAATTACTAGATCAACTTAGTCTTTGATATCCTCAATTTAGCATTTTTCTGAGTGCATGCTGTTAGTACTGATGTGTTAGGAGATAGAAAAAAAAATCTTTTTTAACAGTTAACAGAGATTCAATATTAAGAACTTGGATTTGTTATATATGTAAATATCTATCATTTCAGATTTTTTATGAGACATAAAAATGAGTTAAAAATAGCCAAAAGCACATTGGGACCTGCTGATATGAGTTGAGTGGTGATTGGGGAAAAGAATCTTTGCTTATTTTAGGGGAGAAAGATAATGAGATCCTCTTAATTCAGAAAGCACTTTCGGACAGTTCCCTTTTGATATAAAAGTGAAAAACTAACAAGTTATCAAAATAGCACATAAGAGTAGCCTGGGGGGGTAATAAAAAGAGTAGCTAGAGGGATTAATGACAGAGATCACGGGAAAAAAGAGAAAAGGATTCTAAGAAAAAACCTGCATTGGGCTCCAAGTAACTACTTTCTTTCCTCGCTTCCTCTTTCAGTGTGTCGTCTCCCTACTCTTCATAGGCCCTTCAGGCAGCTGAGTCATTTTTAAAGTGCATTAATTTGACGCCTGTCCATTGAGCACTTTTATCTCAACTAGTTATTTAGTAATTGTAAAACGCTGTGATGCTGAAGCCTGTCTGTGACAGTGATGTGGCAATCATGGTAATGGGCACCCATGGTGGACAGTGTTGGCTGGAGCTTCCCGACTAAATCAAGCCTGGAAGCAGGAGCGGCATCCACTTCCGAAATGGCTTGCCTCCGGAAACTCTATGTACGAACAGTGCTCAGGCTGTTCGTTCATAGGGTCGCTATGAGTCGTCTACGACTCGACGGCATTAAACAACAACAACAAACAAAATACATAATCATCATTCTTTATGTCTTCTTAATTTATAGAGTTCTGCTCTATTAAGTGTTCTGTTCAGCTGTCCTATGACTTACAGTTGCTAATTTCAAGTTGACTTGTTTACGTTCCTCAGAAAAGTAGACAGTTTTGTAATTACATCATTATTTTAAGTATGACACTAAATTTTCATGAAGCATATAAAGTGTACTTACTTTATTTGGATACCACACTCAAATAATACTATATGATAAATAACAGATATTTCTCTATTGCAATTGGAAATGAAATTCTGATCATTCAAGAATTACTATAAAGTCCTTTTTGCCATATGTCTTAGTTAAACATTGTTTTCCTTCCTCATTAAATTTTACAGACAAATGCTCCCTAAACTTTTTAAATAACTGTTTGCCTTCTCCAGTCTTTTATAGTGCTTCTTAGATTTTGTTGTTAATTGCTTTTACCTTTCTTGTCAATATTCTTGAAACTTTGCCTGTTTGATCCTTCTCTCATCTTCTCCTGGCAAAACTCACAGCTGGATTTCAGTGTATTGTACTTTTAGAAAAATATGCCACAGCCTTACCAATTTATGTACCTATGCCAATTTATGTCGCTAATGGTTTATAAATATTCCTGTTAGGTCATTTTTTCCTATTCTCTGCTATGCTATTTCATATCTTCTTTACTCTTTTAAAGCATCATATCTCAGATCTAGACCTGCAGGAAAAAAAGAACAAAAAATAGTTCAGCATTATTTCAGTATGCTATTACCAGTCCCATAGGATGATGTACTTCTAAAGGGATATATTTTTATTTTCTTCTTATTTCATAGAAGCCTCTTTCTTTCTGATTAAGATAAAGTATTGACAGTTTCCTTTCTTATTCTCAGAAATACCTCACAGAATTCCTTCTTCTTCCTTACAGATTTGGCTTCCTCCTGTGTTAGCTATATCTACCAGTATTCAATGCAACACATTCTCATTGAAACAAACATTACCATTCAAGGCAGGTCTCCTTCCAACATCTAACAGTTCTTTCCCTCTCTTCAAAGATGGAGTTATTGAAAGACTTCTCTGCTTGATTTCTTCTATTTCTTTATTTCCCCTCATTCCCTGTTCCTTGTAACCTACCCTTGTTCTTGTGGTCCACCTCTGATGGAAATCACTACTGGCTTCTATATTGCCAAGTTCAGTGGACATTTTTTATGTTGTATCTTATGCCTAGATACCATTTGCTAGTAAATATGGAGTTGTTGTTTCCTGTTGAAACTTTCCCCTTGGTTTCTGTAACATTAATCTTCCATTTCCTTTGGATTTTCTGACTGTTCCTTGTCAATTCTGACAGTGTTGCAAATTGGTCAAAAAATGATAAAGGAAGCCTCTAATAGTTAACTAAATGTTTTTATTTACATTAAGCTAAAAACAACCTGTTATAATATGATTAAACTCCTTCCATGGAAAACCTTCATATGCAGTGTTCTTGGATTTCTTGGGGTTCCACGCCAAAGCTTAAGAGCATGAAGAGAAGCACTGCTTGGTCTGCAGTCCAATCCCATCTTTCTCCACTACTGGTTGTGTTGGGTCTTAGAAGGGCCACACACATCCATATGCAGAGGCTCTGGTCTACACATCGAAGTTCTTTTCACTGTACACACTCACACAACATAAAGCGTTATGCCTCGGCTTCTCTGTAGTCCTCACTATGCATCCCCTAGCAGCATATTTGATGTTCTGGAGAACAGGCCCTCTAACGGGAAGAGAAACATGCACAAAGCCTTTGGGCAGAGAATTCTGGGATGCTGAGTTCCCAGAGCATAATTTAGGAGAGAGGCCATTCCTTGGAAAGGCACATCAGGCATGGAAAGGTAGAAGGTCAATGAAAGAGAGGAAGACCCCCAATGAGATGGATTGACATGATGTCTATAGTAATGGACTCAAGTGTTTCAGAGATGGTAGCTGGTACAAGAAGGACACAGTTCGGATCTGTTGTTCATAGGGTCACAGAATCATACTTGATGGCATATAACAACAACAATCTAAGGATGTGAGTTCTAAATAACTACAGGAATTTGTTGTTCTGTGAAGAGCAAGCCCAGGACTCTGAACATGAGAGCCAGGGAAGGAGCCCCCGACCCATAAGTAGGCATAGGCTCCTCCTTTCCTTACACCCCTCCCCCCCCAGGCCCATGCCTACGTGATACCATCTATTCCCATGGTTCCTTGTATTAACTAGTCACTCATCTGTCTTCATCTAGAGATCAGGTCTTTTTCCTGAGTATGAGACTGTATCTACTAAGTACTTTGTGGACATAACCGGACATTACTCAAAGTCTTCCTTAAACAGAACTCATCTTCCCTTCCTCATTGCTAGTCATTCTGATTCCTAGGTCAAACAGCATAACTTTGTTTAGCTTTTCTCATTCCTTTTCTCTGTGTCCAGAGAATAACCAGGCCCTAGAAAATTTAACTTTCTCTTTTCCACTGACTGTGTCCCAGCTCTGCCACTGTTGTGCGAGTTCAGGCCACAGTGAGCTGCTGCAGTGAAAACCACCACAGCTCAAGAGTGAATGAAGTTTTATTTCATCCGACCTCTTAGTTCTAATTTTTGTACTTTTAATAATTTTGCAGTAGAAGTAATTTCTTGACTAATCTGTGTTCTCTTGCCTGTGAACTTTCCTAACAACTTTCCCACCCTGGTGTCCTTTTACCTGGGTAACATTCACCATTAATTCCTATCCCTGATGTCACTTCCTTCCTGAAGTCTTCCTCTGCTGTCCTACCATGAAGTAGTATTCTTATTTGACCCCCTAGCAAATGTCACATTGTATTGTAAGTAATTTTTATTGTCACTCCTTTTACTATAATTTCTTGGAGAATATAATTTGTCTCACTGAACTTTTAAATTCTTAACACTGAGACATCTTAATTTGGATGTTTTAAGATAATTTTTAATCATTTTTTAATTACTCATGATGCCTCATTGTGGCCCATTCTTTTAATTTGAAATAATCTAAAATGCTTTTCTTCAATGTACCTCTATGGATCAACACTCGATAATAACATCATAAGTTAGACATTCTTCCAAACAGAATATTTAGCATTTGTGATAACCACACTTATTTTTTTATAAAATATTTCTCAGTGAGGTATATCTACAAAAGCGACTAAGTAACCACTTAGATGCTCCAGTGTTATAGTGACAAAATTTTTAATACTGGCAATATTTAAAGAATAAAACCCAACATTTTTCCTCCTATTGTAAGCACCAGTACCTATTGTAAGTACCAGTACTAAAAGGCATTCTTGTTGAAGTAAATATTAAAGAGATGACCATAGACATCTTTCAGTCAAAGAAAATAAACCAGCAAATTAGCCATCACCATCAAATGTAAAAATTAATAATTACCAGATTTGAGAAGCAAACCAAATCAAAATGAAATTTTCTAGGTTTATGACTAAGTACTTTGAGAAATGGTTTCTAATTTTATTTGTAAATCGCCCTAAGCTTCCTTCAGGAGCCCTATAGCACCGTTAAAGCTCTCTACTGCTAACCAAAATGTGAGCAATCAGGCGGAGCACCCGGAGAAGTATTCCCAAAAGGACACTATTTAAATCATCAACAATGACTTATCAGTATACTAACATTTTTCTAATAGAGAAGTTAAATCTGCCCGATTAATGCTTTGTAACAATGAGGCAGAAGTTTGGGCCAGCTCACCCTCACTTTTGTGTTCTTTGTAGCGTGGTCACTGGTTTTTAAAGTGCCCAAAAGCAAGCTTAGATCTTGACTTTTTTTGGCCTAGTCTTTCTTCCTTCCCCTTACCCCCCAATATCTCCTAAGTTGTAGTCTGTGGTTAGTGGACATGTTAACGAGAGTGAAGATACGAGGATAGCACACTCAGTCTTAGCTGCCAGGCTCAGCGCATCCTTCTCATGGCATTAAAACAGGCACACATGGTTTGTGAAATTTCTGTGACTAATCGTCTCTGTATGTGAGATATGTTTGTGTTCCTCCGCTGAATTAATTAAAGAGCCCACATGCTTGATCTGAAGGATAAGCTAAACCACACTATAGAAAATTGAAGTGATTAATTAATTTTGTACCTTTTATCATTTTCATCCAATCATTGATTTTGATTTTTGTTTGATTTTTTTTTCTTTTCTTTTCTTTTCTCTCCCTCTCCTTTCAGGGGAAAAGCTCATGCGATTCAGCTACCCAGATATTCATTTTGATATGAACTTAACCTATGAGAAAGAGGCTGAGCTGATGCAGTCTCATATGATGGACCAAGCCATCAACAATGCAATCACCTACCTTGGAGCTGAGGCCCTTCACCCTCTGATGCAGCACCCGCCAAGCACAATCGCTGAGGTGGCCCCAGTTATAAGCTCAGCTTATACTCAGGTCTATCATCCAAATAGGATAGAAAGGCCCATTAGCAGGGAAACCTCTGATAGTCATGAAAACAACATGGATGGCCCTATCTCTCTCATCAGACCAAAGAGTCGACCCCAGGAAAGAGAGGCCTCTCCCAGCAATAGCTGCCTGGATTCTACTGACTCAGAAAGCAGCCATGATGACCGCCAGTCCTACCAAGGAAACCCTGCCTTAAATCCCAAGAGGAAACAAAGCCCAGCTTACATGAAGGAGGATGTGAAAGCTTTGGACACCACCAAGGCTCCAAAGGGCTCTCTGAAGGACATCTACAAGGTCTTTAACGGAGAAGGAGAACAGATAAGGGCCTTCAAGTGTGAGCACTGCCGAGTCCTATTCCTAGACCATGTCATGTACACCATTCACATGGGTTGCCATGGCTACCGGGACCCACTGGAATGCAACATCTGTGGCTATAGAAGCCAGGACCGTTACGAGTTTTCATCACACATTGTTCGAGGGGAGCACACATTCCACTAGGCCTTTTCATTCCAAAGGGGACCCCTATGAAGTAAAGAACTGCACATGAAGAATTACTGCACTTACAATCCCACCTTCCCTCAGATGTTGACATACCTTTTATTTTTTTTAATATTATTACTGTTAATAATTCTTATTTTGTGGACACAGTGTCATTTGCTCTGCCTAATTATAAGGAAGAAACAGAAGAGTGAAGGGACAGGGGATATTATTTCTTGAAACTTGGCTTGTTTATTTTGTGAGAATTTAAGAGCAGCTCATTTCTGCTGCACATAGATGTAAGGTGTATCTTGCTTTGAAAAATCACTTGATTCATAGAGAATGACCTAAGATATCCAATTTGCCACTGATATTCAGGATTCTGTTTGAAGACAGGAAAGTTTTCTGTGTTCTGGGTAAGACTTCACAATTTAAAAGGTATAAGTAGTTTTACTCTTCAAAGAATTTGTTTCAAAATGTAAACCATATAATTTTTTCTTCTCTCCAGAGATCATGGAATACAAGTCACACCCATTGTTCTTTTCAGTGATAACTCCTAGGATGAGTTGTTTTTGTGGATTTTATGTTTACTTCCCCTATGGAATTTATAATACAGTATGATATACACTGTACCGTATAGCAGACTTTTAAACTACACGTAGTTATGGACCAGCGACAGTACATCTAAGGTCCTATGATCTTATTTTTCTAAACTTAAGCACTGTTTTTTCCATAGTTTTGATGACTGGCATTTTATAGACACCCTGGCAGCCTTACTTTTAACACCTTTAATGGGTAGTATTTTTTACCTAGTTTTCAGAATAACATATGGTCTAAGAGTGGCTAAAAGACAGTCAACACTTTTTCAGGCAGGACTTCTACTTTTAAGAACTTTTATTTGAAAGTTGCTTGATTTTCATTGTTATGTGATGGCAGTATGGTATACATAATTGTGTCTAAAAGTATGCTTATGGTTGTCACTTTATCAGCAGTTAATCAGTGTTAACCAGTCAGCAGAAAAAAAATATATTTAGGCTAACAGTAGGGGGGAAACACTTAGAAATCTGTTTTGTGGTATTTCTCTTTTCACTGTTTTTTTTTCAAGCTGTGACTACCTAGTGCTCTGTCCATAGTTTACTCCTCTTTTACTCTTTGAGTAAAAGGTCTTCAGCAACCTTGCTATAGGCTCTTTCTAACAGAATCTCCTTGGAACAATTGCTAATTTGACCTGAATGTGCTAACTTGAACCCTGTAAGGTTGTTGAACTTGGGCTATTTATTCTAGAATTTCTTCAGTAATAGTATTTACCACTTTTGGTACAAAGAAAATGAAATGTCTTAGTAACCTGGTCATTGAGCAACAGATTTAAGGAGGGGGTGGGGGCGGACATACCAACCTGTTTACTCTAGGCTTCTGCAAATCTAAAATGTGACTGACCCTCCCAAGGCAGAGTGACCATATCCTGTGCTTTTTTCTAATTCAGAACCATCCGCCTGGTTATAATAATTCCATGTCAGAAGTGAATCTGAAAATGTTTCTCTTTTAGTCTGCACACGGCATATGTTGCCATATTTCATGTGCAAATCTTCATTTCACTTGCATGGGTGCTCTGTTTCTCATTCCTGTCCATCAGTGTTAGAAGGGAGAAACTGGCTGATCCTAGGTGGACTCACATTAGGGGCACAAGGAGAAGGACTTTGCTTAGACAGACCAAGCAGAGCTGTGACTGAATTTTCTGATAGCCATTTGCAAATCTTGAACTTTGATTAAGCAGCAACTGCGCTAGAGTATCATTAATTAAAACACTGAAACTTTTTCTCTTTTACCGTGAGAGGTGAGAATTGCCGAGATTAAAGATTGTAGACAGAGGAACAAATCGGGGCCCAGTACTGCTTAAAACTGATTTTCTAGTTTACAGTCCATTTGTCTACTCTATTTCTATTTCTAAGCACCATTAAAGCTAACAGTTGATAAAAATGACTTCAGCACAGCTCTCTTCTTCCCTGGGCTTCTAGTCTCTCTCATTTTTTTGGAGAGGTGTTTGAACTATCCCTTGAAACCTATGACAGTGCACCAAAAGAGAGAGATGAGAATGTGAACTGTTACTTTTCTTCTTCTTTTGCTGCGTGCCTCTGTGCATTGTGAACAGACGGTACCTTCAGTGGTAAAAGACATCCTTGAGAATCCCTGATCCCTAACCACTCTCTTACCATTCCAAAATAATAATAATGACATTTGTGTTTTCTCCTTTTGAAGAAAGGAAGGTAAAAAAGTTTAAGGCCAAGGATGTGACGTGCTGTTGGAATTTAAGAAAACATTTTGGTGACAATCTTTTCCAGCTCTAGCTCCGTGTGAATTTCTGCGGGCATTGTCTGTGATTTCTAGCTTGACCTCCCGCCACCCCTCCGGCCCCCTTGGGTGAACAATCATGTACCTACTACTTGCCCTGGGGAGAGACTGAACGTGGAGCGAGATAGTTATCCCTCTGTGAAACGATACTGACCACTCTTCTCTGATTTCATCTTCTTGGAACTCTTCTACTGAAGTGAGTTAATGTTTGTGAGAGTTCACTTGTCACGGGCATATATTTACTTGTATTCTTTCAGCTTCAAGACATGAGGAACAGAAAGAGGTAGATAGAGATGGCTCAGGGCATGGCAGAGAGGGACTAAGGAGGACAAGGTCAATTCAAAGGCATAGAGGAGGGGAAAGTGTAGGCATAGTACTTTCTGAGAAACTTTGGATGGCTGTATCTGCACGCTGCTTCTTCACAGAAAGAAATATTCAAGGTAATGACACCTAAAAATAGCTATGAGGGTCAGGTACCAAATAAATCAAGTTTTACATAACAGTTCTATGCCCAGTTTATATAGGTGAGAATTTACATTACAGGAAGCCTTTGAGGGGCATGAAAATGGGTTATCCTCTGTATTTTCAAGTTTGGGGGGGGAGTGGAAATCAGAAATTTGCCACATTGCTTTGACCTAATTTTGCCCAGAATTTTATCTCCAGCTCTTACTGGAGTAGAATGTGCTGTCTCTAAAATAGTGATTAATCATTCTTAAAAATTAGCCCTACTAATCTGGCTTTTTGAAATCATGAAATGACCTGTAGGCAGATTAGAAGCGATTTCACGTTTTTAGGAAAGAAAACATTCCATTGAAAATTTTGTGGAGGGACAAAATAGGGGCCTGAAGACTGAGGGGTTAGGGTACCTAAAAAAAATACATTGTTCCTCTTACATACATATGAACAATTGTATACATTTATGAACACAGCATATATACACACATACACACATAGATGTTTCTATACTTATGTACGTGTGTACAAACAAATTTCCATACAGTTTTAAAAGAAAACTCATGGAGAGAAACAATTAGAGCCATAAAATATGTGTAAGAATATTAGAAACTTAAAGTTACTGTTACTATCTGGGCCACTTAAGTTTATTTAAATAGATTATATTAAGAAAGGCTAAATGATTTATAGAAACTATTACACTTTCAGTCTTCAGAATCTGCTTTCTAAACAAAATAAACAAACAAAAATGTATTTTAAGCAGCTATAGCTACCTCCAGAATGAAAGAAAAATAAACTCCTTTTTTTGAGTAGGAAGAAAGAGACAGGAAATACAAATTTCAATTCAGCAGAGAATATCTTTGTGAGGTTGATAGGGTTTTTGCTTTTTTGCTTTTGAGAAAATCAATATTTTTCGCCTCAGTTGTACATCTCACCAAACCATATAGTCTTTGTGAGATAGTTTATAATTGTTTAACAAAAGTTACTTGAAAGATAACTTTTACATGAAAATTTATGTTTCATTTCTTTTTGAAATCTTCATTCTGTCACCAAAATAAGCTCTTAGGGTAGAATTTTTAAGAAGCAGAAGAGGTGGTAAAAATATAAAGCAAAAATCTGTGTGCTCCTAGTTTCAGGACAGAGCTTATATTATAAAAGGTTCTGGTACATACTTTATTCTTTACACTTTGGATTGTTCAGCAAAAAGAAACGCCACGTCTGTGGTCGTCTTCAGTCACACGTATTATTAACAGGCCAGAGGGTCAGTGACAGGTTGGGTCCAGCTCTGTAATACACAACAACAACAACAACAACAATCTGTATAAAGTTTTTTCTAAAACAGAAAATTTCCCAAATCCAAGAGGGAAAAAGAAATGAAACAGCAGTGGAGTGAAATGAAAATGTCTATATAAACTTTATCTTAGAAGATATCTTTACCTCTCCAGAATTAAAAAAGGGGTAACTGGGATCTTAAGGTCCTGAATTTAACATATTAAATCCTTCTAAAGTTACTTTATATTGGTGCCTTCCTAAAATACATTGAGAGTGTCGATTAACTATTCTAGCTATCCGATACTTTTCTATATATTTCTTAAAAAATCACTTATAATTGAGTACTTATATAACTCATTTTTATGTTATTAGGGCAAAAATATTAAAGGAATACCCAATGCAGATTTACCAATTTCAGCTCAGCTGTTTAATAAGAAACTTTATATTCGGATCTGAATCTTTTTAATTTGAGAGTATTTCTGAATGCCACTGGCAAGATTATGCAGGTAGAATTTGAAATAAAGTGAACTTGTAGCTATGAATTGCATTATGATACAGGTTTTGGCTTTGTTTTGTTCTTAAGAAAGAATATGTTCTGTATCATATAAGACTTCATTAAAGGAACTCTCAGTCAACAAAGTACAGTATTGTTTGGGCGTTTTGTCCACAGACTAGTATTCTAGTCTTGGGGCTAGTATCTTTCAATCTGTTAATGTTTTGTGGAATGATGTTAAAAAGCAGGAATTAGTTAATCCTCCTTGAACAAAACAAAACTGGTCATATTGAATTGCTATTCTCCAAAGCATAATCTCAAATGGTTTTATACCATAGTTGTGTATTACTTGCTATGGATGTGTTAGGATATTACAGCTTTTAAAAAAAAATGAGCTGCTGATTATAGAAAGCAAATGTCATATGACCATGAAGCTGTGATATGCTAGTGTTTCTTTTTATCATAGTGTATTGCTAGGCCAAATAATGACACCTTGAATATTTTTTACATTTATTGCAGATACCTAAACTTTGGAATTTCCATAAGGTTTTTATGTAACACTCTATTTCTAGCTTTTTAATTTTATCTTGCGGTACTGTAAGTTTGTGGGTATTTTTCACATGCACTCTTGAAAATCATTTCCTAATTCTGTTTATGGGGTTTTTCCCCCAGAACATTGCATTTGTGTATTTTCTGTATAAATTTCTGAAATTAACCTTTATTCCTTACAAAGAGTGGTACATGAATGACTAGTTTTCTAAGATGTCCTTTTTATTGTGAATAAAATAAAAAATTTAGAAGCCCTCTGCTAAGGACCACAGAGTACAGCATATAAACATCCTATAGGTAAAAATCAGCCAATTTGCAGTGAATCGGGCTCTTCAAATTACCTCAAGTGACACACTGTAAGGAAGTTTCTTGGTCGTGTGATCTGAATCCCCTACTATGCACTTACCAAGATTTGACTTATTTAATTTACTGGAAATGGATTTTTGTTGTTGTTAAATGAATACACTGTAACAAGGGAAGCACTCTGGGTTTTGTTTTTAGTTACTTTGTTTTGAATGTGTGTTGTTTGTTTGATCTTAAAAAGGTAGTACATATTCTGAAACTGTGACAAAAATTATGACTGTCAAGCACTTCCAGATTTTGACCATTAATCCCTTCCCTCTTTGTGTAACAAAGCTCTTGTTATTTCTTCTAAATGTTCTAAACTCTGCCCTACTGCTTTCACTCCACTAGATGCTCTCAGCCTCTCCTTTTCCTCTCACTGGTGTAACCTTAGGTCAATTCTTATTCCCAATTCACCAGTCTCTTAAGTCTTAATTTTCTGTGTGTGTTTTATTGGCTGTATTGCCTTTTGATGTATTTTTATACACAAGTGTAGTTTTATAGTTAAAAAAAATAGAGTACGTCACCTTTGTGTTACTTTAACCTTCAAAAATTGGGTACCTAATACTCCAGAGAGTACATAATCATAATCGTGAATGTTTGCCTTTATTTTTTGTGGGATTTTCATTCTAATTTGTTGAGGTTTATTGTGGGGTTTTTTTTCTAAAACATATATATTGTGAGAGACAAGACACCCTTCCCTTTTTTTGCAAGTACTTAGAAAAATGTTTAAAAATGTACAAAAAATGTAAAACAAAGTCTTAACCTTCTGTCAGTTGGGAGAAAATGCTTTAACATTATTATAATTATATTCCAGGTTTGGAGGCAGGGGTCTTCGGGCTCCATATTTGCTCTTAATAGTTGAATCTTTTAGACCATGTGTTATTTACAAACTCAAAATGATTGTTTTTTCTATTTCGTTAAACTATGTTTCTAATTTTATTCTGTACAAGTGCAATACTTCTCTTGAAATCTTTTTTTTTTCCTTTTTAACCTATTCTTTCCTTTGAAACAGAACAAAACAACAACAACAACAAAAAAATCTCAATCAGACCCATTCCCATCAAGTCATATGGTAACTCACTGCAACCTTAGAGAGAATTACCCCATAGTATATCCGAGGCTGTAAATCTCTAGAAAAGCAAACTGCTACACTGTTCTCTTTCCAGGCGGCTGGTGGATTTGAACTGCCAGCCTTTTGGGTAGCAACCAAGTGCTTAACCACCAGGTAAATAAGGCTCCATGATATTCTTTCCTAGTAAATGGCAAAAAAAGAAACCTTAGAAGTCATGATTATTTAAACAACAGAGTAAATGAATAGAAAAACAGTTCAAAATCAAAAGATTAGAGTATGGAGAGTTCCACAAGATATCATGGCTTCTTTATTTAGGCAAAATTCCTATTTAAATTAGTAACCGTTGCCTGAGAAATATGTGTCCTAAAGTTGAAATTCTTAAAGAATGAATGTTCTTTTTTAACCCTTACTCAGTAAGTAAATTAAGAACTTTTTTTGTTTTTCATTTTTCTTCTTTTGGGCATGAACTTTAAAATGAAAACAAAGCACTTCATTCAGTGTTAAACACATCTGTCACCTATTTGAGAATTTATTAAAAAGTTTAGAGCAGTCTTGTTTTCATACTTTTAAGTTTGAAGTATTTTTCATATCATACATATTTATATGTAGTGTGCTGGTTTTCTTTTTTTAAGTAACTGTGACTGCATAGTCAAATTGTTGTAATGTAAATACATTTTCTTAAAAGAAAATATTTCTTTTGCATTTCTTTTAAAGACAGTTACTGCATTTGTTCAGTAGCTCTGTGTCTTGGCCATTCTAGATTCTTGGTTTGTTTTGGGTTTTTTTGGCTTTTTTTTTCTTTAACAATACCAAAGGTAATTAGACTATTTTAAAGACTAATTGCTTGACAGTTTCTAGGATATTTTGAGTTTTAGAAGCAAAGAAGAAAATAATAATAATAGGTCAAACCAGTAAACCTCATTTTTTTTCAAACTAATAATTTGGGGAAATGAAAACTATTGTTTTAAAACAGAAATATATATATATATAAATATATATATGTAAAATTTAAATTCCAGACCTTGTATGTCAGGTTTGCTCAGCGTAATGTAGTTTTTATAAGGCTCAAATACCATACCTCAGAATATGAGGTTTACTAAGGAAATACTGAACAGTCCTTGCAGCTGTGTGACAAGTCACCCTGCTCTATACCAATTTGAAGACCTCTGCTAAACAGTGTGATCACTGCAGACTAAAATGTGGGACTTGCATTTTTATTGTTTTAATGCACACACATGCATGTTATGTGCATGTGTGTGGGTACTATGTATATGTGTGTGAGTGTTGTATATGCATGTGTGAGTGTGTGTCAGTATGTGTGTACACAACTAAAGAAGCTGCAGAAACTTTGTAATACTTTGTGAAAAGGATTATATTATAAAGGTTTGTACTGTCTGAGTGCACAGCTACTGGAATAAATTTAGGGAATCTCAGGAACAAGCATATAATTTGTCCAAGATTTATTTCTTCTCAGAAGTGTAAGTGCAGTTTTTAATTCTGTATATTATTTAATATTTTACCAATAAAAATAAACTTCTGACATAAAAAGTTTGCTATAAAAACTTTCTGGTGAGATTTCTGTATACAAACACATGTTCTATATACCAGACATGCAACGCTGACAGTACGAGGCTAATTTATTAATGTGCTGTGTATCGGTGCCACTTCCTCGCTTCTGATTTACATACATTGGAAATCGGTAATCTTCATCTCCGTCATTAGTCAGACATCATCATTACTGTGGAGTCCAACAAAACATAACATTGCATCCCACGATTCATTGGGATTGACAACTTTCCTCTTTTGTTAGCTTTCCTATACATATATCTTACCATTCAGTCAACTCTTACGTTAATCAAAGAACTAGTAGCTTTATGAGATCTTGCCCCCACTTTATAGGAGAACTGAGTTGCGCAAAAGTACCCTCTAGTTTACACATGTCGTCCAAGGAATGGGCAACAGGCATATTGTTTTTGTTAAGCACCCCTGTGTGCAGTAGAGTGAAATGCTGCCCGATCCTGGGCCTCCTCGCAGCCTTCCGTGTTTCCACCCGCGTTCACAGTCTCTGTGTTAATCCATCTCATTTTCTGACCCTTTGTTAGAAGCCACTATTTCTTCAGTCAGAGATGAAATAATTCTTTAAGTCGTACCAAACCAAAACCAAAGTCACTGCCTTCAAGTCAAATATGACTCAGAAAGCTTTATAAGAGGAGAGTGAATTAGAGCTAGGGATCTTGGACGGCACTATGCCTTTAGGACTCCTTGATAAAGGCATTGCTTTTGCTGGGTCCACCAAGTCAGAACTGACCGATAGCTGGTCCTCCGAGGGGTTTTCAGAGGCAGTTTAATCGCACTGGGGGAGACTGTCCATCTTTGTCTCACAGAGCAGCCAGTGGATTTGAACTGCATGCTTTAGGGATTCCAGCACAGCTCCTTAACACTAGGCCACTGGAGGGAGCTCCCTTGATTAAGGCATAGAAGTGATTTGATCACATGAGTAAAAGCTTGGCATTGTGCAATTAGACATTGTATGTAGTCTTATACATAACGTGGGAGCCATTAACTTCTCAGGTTTTAGAAGAAAATCAATTCTTTTAACAGAAAAAAAGAGTTGTTACCAATCTCTTCATAACCAGAAATGTCAAAGTACACATCATGCACACTAATTTAGCTTTAGCTAGCCACATCTCCTACGTTCCACTTTTAAAGCACTACATAACCTTTCAAATAGCTAATAGAGTTTTCCCTCCTGGATAAATATGTACTAAATTTCGTGGACAGTTTTCACATTCCCCGATAACTTCACTTCCAAATACCACAAAGAATGAAGACAGTACAATATGAATGGACTTTTCTTCCATAACCATTTCTGAATCTTACCTGCCAATTTAGGAGGAAAGTGCAAATGGGAAGCAGAGAAGAAAAGGTAAAAGTCTCACTCCATGAGTAAGTTTATGAAGAGTTCCTTCAAGAGCAGCAAAACACATTTATCATTTCTCCTGCATGTGATATCGACAAGAGTCAAATGCAAATTATTTTAAATAAATATATTTTCTTGATTTTTAAAATTTGTCTCAGAGTTTGAGTTTTGATCTATAAAAACGAAAAAATTTTATCAGCATGTTGTTGTTGTTAAGTGCCATTGAGTCATAGGCGTCTCATAGCAACCCTAAGAATGAAAGACCTGAACACTTGTATAACTTTCGTCCTTTCTCCAGGTTCATAGGGTTCCCGGAGGCAAGCTGTTTTGGAAGTGGATGGCACTTCTGCTTCCAAGCTTGTTTTAATTGGAAAGCTCCACCAAACACTGTCCACTATGGGTAACCATTCTCACCTTTGACACATCAGTGTCACAGTGTTTAGCTTCACAGCAACCACAAGTTACCTCTGCCAATCAAGTGGTTAAGTGCCATTGAGTTGTAGAAAAAGACAACTTGGAGTGTGAGTGACATGATGAAGTTGATTTAACATTTTAGGATTCTGCCTCCTGCTATTGAGGGTAAGACAGACATGGAGGCTTTGGGTGGTGCAAAAAGGTTAATGCCCTCAGCTGGTAGCCAAAAATTGGGAAGTTCACGTCCACCCCAAGGTGCCTTGGAAGAAAGGTTTAGGACTATACTTCCAAAAAATCAGCCACTGAGCACCTGACAGAGTTCAGTCCTCTTCTAACTCACATAGGGCTGCCCTGAGTCAGAACTGATTCAGAGCCAATTGATTTAGCTTTTCATGACGAACAAGTTAAAATGTCAACAAGACTTGGTTTTATTAACAGTCTTATGTCTTATTTAAAATTTCAGGTGTACATTTTTAATTTCTCTGAAGGAACCAGAGAAATAATAGATAAATGTGAATTAATTTGCTGGATTCATGTTTGGTTTTTTCTTTCCAGTTTAGCTAGAGAGATGCTTCTACTAACTAGTCAAACAGAGAGGATAAATTAATGAAAAATGATAGATTGTAAATAAAATAGTATAAAATAAAAATGTTATTTAAAAAATGATAGATTTGGACCTCTATCTTCCTATATAAAACTGTGGTAAATGATGGAGAGACAAGCTGGAATAGGAAGATATATTCAGCCTAAAATAAGTAAATAACTGATAGCTTTGTTTTGGTCATCACTGCTGCTTTATGGTGCCAGATGTGTCTTTGGTGAGTTTGACCACCTCCACCTTGTAATCTGTCAGACACAAGATATATCCCTCAGAATAATAAAAGCAGACCCTCGGCCCATATTGGGCTTGATTTCTTTGTTCTAGCAAGATTGGTGTGGATCTGACCATCAGATCAATTGGAACGTTTCTGAAGAAAGGATTTTCATAGTACTCTGTTTCCAAAGGTAAGAAATAGATACACTTAAGTTGTTTGTGTTGGTTCTACTGGGTCTTTGTTGAGCATATAGGTCATGTGGAAGGAATCACCAAATGCTAACATTTTCCCTCAACAAAAGGAATTTTTAATCAAAATCTACTCAGAATTGGGGAATAGGAGAGTTTAATAAGAAAGAATGGATGAGTTCAAATTCTACTAGTTAATGCCTTGAGTCCATTGTTAATTCTGATTTGATGGACTTTGCACAGCTTAGGTAATTATGACAATTCTAGATTCCTCATTCAAAAGTAGAGCGAGTGTTTGTCTATTATGGTGGTAGTATCAGGCACATACTTTGGAGGTGAACTATTCCTGCCCAGGTAATGGGGGAACTGAGTCTTCTTTTTTTTTTCCCCTTTCCTTTTTGATTTTTTTTTTTGTCTCTCTCTCATTTTATCTTTCCTTTTTAAAATTTTATACTGATTTATTTACAAATTTTGAATGCATTGTGTTTCGCAAGATATCATTCCCATTTTCCCCAGTCCGCCCACCCAATGAATTGTGCAACCCTATGATTAACACCCTAACCACCCCCACCCATCCTCTCTCATCTAGTTCCACCACCCCACCACCCCCTTGGATCCTGATACTCATTCTACAATAATGGTTTTATGCAGTATTTGCCCTTCTGGGACTGAGTTAGTTCACTCTGCATTCTGTTGTCATTCTCTTCTCTCATCCTTTTAATCTTCATTTCTTCACATAAACATAATAGAACATTTTAATGATTAAATTTTTCAAGAGCTGCTTTAGTGGTACAGTTGTAAACATTAGTATAATCGTTGCTAGCACTCTGATTATTCACAAATTTTTACAGTGTCCCTGATACTTAATGTTCGTTTTATTGTTGAGACTCACATTGGTTGTGACTGCCCCTTTGAGTCTAACTCATAGCATCCCTAAAGGAGGAGAGAAAACAAATGTAACAGATTCATATACTTTCCAATGCTGTAATCTTTACAGAAGCAGACTCCCACATTCTCTTTCCATGGAACAGCCCTTGGTTTGAAGTGCTGAGTGCTTAATCAATGCACCACTAGCACTTTATCCAGTGGAAAGTGCTTCAGCAGACACATCTTATGGTTAAGGTTTTGTTCTCCATTTTAAACAAAAAGATCTCAAATTGGCTGACATCATCAGGAAATTGAGAACTACAGGGTTAAGAAGAAGGACATAAATAATTGACAACATGTCAGAAGGCAGATAAGAGCAGAGAAAAAATGGAAAACAGGCAGCAGGAGAAAGTTCCTGTTACATTTTAGGGAGTGTGAGAATCATCACAAAACAAACTGTATGAACTGCTGAAAAGAACACTCATCTACTCGGTATCCTTTCTCCCAGACCACAATAAACGGTTAAAAGCAATCTTGACAATTAAAAATTTGCTATAAAAATAATTTTTAACAATATATAAACTAGCTTGGTCTTCTAAATACTCCTTTTACATTTCATTTACGTTTTCAAGTTTTTGTTTGTTTTACTAGATGTCTACAAACGGTGATGAAATACTTCTACTTTTCTAAGTCATTCTCCCTAATAATGTCTCTATTTTCTTTTTTCTTCCACTGTACAGTGTCATTTCTAGTATTGATACATTTTTTTAAATATTCCTCTCCATTGAATCACTTGTCATGAGCAATATCTGGCCATGATGCCTAAAATTTTTTTAGTAACATAATTTACATAATGTTGTTGTTGGTAGTCGTGGTGGTGGTAGTGGTGGTGTGTGCTGTCAAGTTGCCTGCAACTCATAGCAACACTATATACAACAGCCCTAAACCCTGCTCTATCCTGTGCCAATCTTATTGTCTCTGACACTCCATTACCCCAGTATTAGATCTCCCAAATTCAAGGAGCAATTTAGACATTGTGTTTTCCTGTTACTGCATCTCACGGTATTCCCAAGACTCAGCTCTAGGCTCATCTGTAGCCATGTGAAGTGAGTCATGAATTTACCATCAAATCCAACCTCATGTTATCTGTCTGTAGGGATGAGACACGGCACTACCATTTGGAATTTCTTGCCTTTGACTTGGCACGTCCTAGTCTTCAGAGATGGCTGCTGAAGTTACACCTGCCATTCTGTTCTCCTTGTCTTACTTCCAAAAAGTAAGTACAAATCTCATTTCTTTTGGCCTTCAGACAGTCAATCTTTGTCTCCCACCCCACCCTACCCCACCTCTTTGTGCTGTTGTTGTCACTTTGGTACATCAGATTGTAACTTGCATATATATTAGTATAGCTGATAACTCAAGGAGGGGAAAAAAACTGGGACAAGAAATGACTCATGTTTTTCCAAACTCTTAGCCAAATGCCTTTACAATCCTCCTAAGAAATGTCAGTTTGGCCACACCATAGTACTGATACATTTTCCCAGCAGCAAGTATAAGCCTGACACCTCCATTCTTCTTCAGTGTCTTGACAGACCAGATTGTATCTGAGAAAGTGATACCTTGATCACAGAGGAACATGACAAACGTTCTGCTGCTGACATAGGTGAAGGGACAATAGCATTTTATTCCTCAGATGAAATAAAACAGCTTTCTCTTGAAAGCTTTCTGCTTGAGGTAGAGAGTCACTGATATGATAAAGTCTTTCAGAATGTAGATGAGCTCTATCTTAAGTTTTATAACTCTTCATTTCCCCCCTTTATGTTTAACTGAAGTTTAACAAGTTGTTGTTGTTGTTAAGTGCCTTCGAGTCGCCTGTGACTCATAGCGACCTGATATACAACAGCCCTAAACCCTGCTCTATCCTGTGCCTGTCTTATTGTCTCTGGCATACCCACCCTGATTACCCCAGTCATTGAATCAATCCATCTCATTGGGGGTCTTCTTCTCCTGCACTGTCCCTCCACCCTCCCAAGCATGACCTCCCTTTTTAATTTTATACTACAATATGCTAAAAACTTGGATGTTTTCTGGTTTAATGATCTAAATTAGTTGTTGACTTTAGTGTTATTATTGAATAGCATCTTGAGAGACCAACCACCAAATTCAACATGATTTTTCTTAGCCTTGGTACAGTGCCCACGTGTATGAATATCATTTGGGCTCTTCTTGGAGTGATTTATTCTGATCCTAGTTCCTAACCTATAGAATATTTAATACTTAGGAACTTTACATGATACAGTAGTTGGGGGTGATATCAATGTTTTCTAACATCCATTCTATCAAATATATGGTCTTCATGACTAACTAACAGTCTACTTCTAACTTCCCTCTCTTACCCACTGAAAAACCTCTCCTGGCCTCATGATAAGGGGCTGCACTGCCAACCAGAAAGCATGCTGGTGCCAAAGCACCAGCTATTCCATGGGGAGATAGGCACTCTCTTCCTAGGACATTTATTGCCTCTGAAAACCTGCTGAAGGGTCAGGTATGGGTTGGTTTTAATTCGATGGCACATAACAATAACAGTAACAGTGACAACAACCACGTAGTGTGGCCTAGTGGTTAAGGAGCTATATTGCTAACCCCAAAGTCCATAGTTCAAATCCACCAATTGCTCCGTGGGAAATATATGAACAAACTTCTCTCAGGTGATTTACAGCCTCTGAAGACCCACTGGAAGGTCAGCTATGAGTTAATTCCAACTTAATGGCACATAACAATAGTATGTTTGAATATTTTGAGTATGTTTAGGGTTGTCAGTATTATACACCTGTATTCATAGAAAATAAAGTGCAGTCAGCCACATTCAAAACAGAAAAAAGCACTGAAGAACTGCCAGCAATGACCAAGAAAATGAGAGGTTTGCATTGCCCTTTCTGTCTTCACGTGGCTAATGTTAATATCAGTAGAGTTTGCCAGCCACATTTCCAGTGTGCATATTATTATTAGTCACCACACAGAAGTTTGTAAGTAGCTCTAGGCAATGCTGCCGCCCCGTCATAACGAAGTATATCTGAGCATCACGTATCAGTAGTGGTAATCAGTCAGCTTACTATTGGACAGTAGATGTCACTTATAAAAGTATCTTATCATAGTGTTAATGTACAACAAATATGAACTATTATTGCTACAGTTCAAAGCTGTATAATCCCTTGTTTATCTATTTATCTGTTGTTTATTTTTTAGATTTCTGTGGACGGAGTTATAAATTAGCCCTTGTATTTGGCCAAAAAAAAAAAGATAAGTATTTTTCTTCTTGTTTTTAATGGAAAATTCTTTTCACCATTTGAGACCGTGTAAATGACAATTACAATAGCCTGAGAGAATTGATCGAGTCCCTGTTTCACTCTTCCAAATGTGTTTGGTCTATGAGATCTGAATTAATCCCATTTGTCCAGACTCTATGGCAGAACTCCATAATGAAACCAATTTGAAGAAACAAAAAACAGCTACATCATTGGCCGTCTGAATGACAGTGAGAGTAAATGCATTATCTTGCCCCATTTATCACTGTGTACTGAACAGGCCTGATTTATACATAGTAACACCTAATTCATGAGACAGCAAGGCTTTTGATATTTGGTTATAAGTAAACCTGAATCTGCTTTTAAGTGCAGAAACAAAAGACTCTCGCTCCCTTTTTTGTAATATTAGACACAGAGTGTTTAGAAGATGTATTTGTAACAAGAATCTACAGTTTAAAGCCTAAATAAAAACCTGGCTCTTCAAGGTGATTAGAGTAAGTTTTGTGCTTTAAAAGTCAATCTATCGGGGGCCAGGTCTGGGCAGGGAGAGAAGTGCAGCAATGAATGAATGTTGTTGTTATGTGCCATCGAGTCGTTTCCGGCTCATAGCGACCCTATGCACAACAGCTCTAAACCCTGCTCTATCCTGCGCCAACCGCACCGCCTCTGACACACCCATCCCAATTACCCCAGTCACCGAATCAATCCATCTCATAGAGGGTCTTCCCCTCCTGCGCTGACCCTCCACCCTCCCAAGCATGATGTCCCTCTCCAAGGACCTGTCCCTCCTGGCAACATGTCCAAAGTATGTCAGACGAAGCCCCAGAATCTTTGCCTCCAAGGAGCAGCTTGGTTTAATCCTCTCCAAGATGAATCTGTTTGTTTTCCTGGCAGTCCAGGGTACATTCAGTACCCTTCTCCAGCACCACAGCTCAAAAGCATCCACTCTCCTTCTGTCCTCCCTAGTCATTGTCCAACTCTCTGATGCATAACAAGCGATTGCAAATACCATGACCTGTATCAGGCGCACCTTAGTCTCCAGAGAGACACTGTTGCTCCTGAGTACCTTTGAGAAGTCCCTAACGGCAGACTATCCCATCGCGATACGCTTTTTGATTTCCTGATTGCTGGTGCCAAGAGTGTTGACTGTGGAGCCGAGCAAAGTGAAGCTGTGAACACTCTCAATCTCTTCGTCATCCATCCTGACGCTGCCAATTGGTCCAGTGGTGAGAATCTTTGTCTTCTTGACATTGAGCCTCAGTCCATACTGAAGGCTGCAGTCCTTGACCCTTCGCAGCAAGTGCTTCAGGTCCTCCTCAGTTTCAGCAAGCAAGGTTGTGTCATCCGCATAACGGAGATTGTTAATAGATCTTCCACCAATCCTGATGCCACAATTCTCCTCATAGAGCCCAGCCTCTCGAATAATCTGCTCTGCATACATGTTGAAAAGGTATGAATGAATAGAAATCCAAAATCTCTGTAAATGTTCATTAAAATTATTAAAATATAAAATAATAATAATAATAATAATGAAGTATCAAAAAACCAAAAAAGGCAATCTATCTATCATCTATCTATCTATCCATCTATCTATCTCTATCTATCTAGCTAGCTAGCTAGCTAGCTATATCACTTTAAAGATGTATAATGGCATTGGTATATAATGTTGTTAGGTACTATTATGACTCATAGTGACCCTTACAACAACGAAGCTCTACCTTGGCCTATCCGGAGCCACTCTCACACCTCTGACTCACTTGATCTCATTGTTACAACCACTGTATCAATCCTTCTCATTTAAGGTCTTCCTCTCCTGCTCTGACCCTCCACTTTTCCAAGCATAATGTCCTTCTCTAAGTACTGGCCCCTCCTGACAACGTGCCCAAATTATATGAGATGGAGTTTCCCCAGCTTTGTCTCTGAGGAGCACCCTGATTTCACTTTCTGTAGCACAGACCTGTTTGTTCTCTTAGCAGTCCCTGGGATATGATACACTCTTCTCCAGCACCACAACTCAAAGGCATTTATTTTTTGTCCCTTTTAATCACTGAGCAGCTTTCACAAGCATAATAAGCAATTGGAAAGACTGTGGCTTGGATAAGGTGCATCTTAGTCTTTAGATTGACATCATTGCTCCTTAGCACTCTGGAAAAATAGGTGTATTCATATGTATATATA
>NW_006399856.1:7556154-7559646 GCF_000299155.1 Elephantulus edwardii
CAATGGAACACCTGTTGGCTTTGAACCGTGTACCTATAGCACATCTTCTTGACACTAGGCCACTAGAGAGCTACCTGTAATATATATATAATTTTTCCCTCTTGGTTAGTTGGTGAACTGTATATTCACATTTTTATTTCTGTATCCTGACATAGTGGCTTACGTTATTCTGAAGTTTTTAGCAGAATCACTTTGGGTTCCTTAAAGAAATGTAAGCAGATGTCCAGTAAAACAGCTTATAAGATGAGGCTTTAAGAGGATAAACTGTGGAGATGATTTGGTTCTCAACATTTCCTTTGAGCACTGCCCTTTAAAGTCTCACTTACTATCTGTGTGGCTTGTTCACATTACCGTTGTTATTAGGGCTCTTGAGGACAACTCCGAGTGACCCTGTGAACAACAGATCTGAACCCTGTCCCGTTCTGTGCCAACCTCACAATCTCTGACACACTTGAGCGCATTGCTACAGGCACGGAGTCAGGCTATCTGGTTGAGGGCCTTTCTCTCCTTTGGAGGCTCCCCATCTTTCCAAACATCACGTCCTTCTCCAAGGAATGGCCTGTCTTAGCAACATGCCCAAAGTGTGCATGACAGAGCTTCTCCATCTTGGCTCCAGGCAGCACCCTGGGTCAGCTTCTCCAAGACATATCTATGTGTTCTTTTGGCAGTTCATGGAATATTTAGCTCTCTCTTCTCCAACACCACAGTTCAAAGGTATCAGTTCTTTCTTTGTCACCTTTATTCATTTTCCAGCTCTCAGAAGCATAACAAGATTTAAAAGACCGTGTTCTCAACCACGCACGTGTTAGTCCTCAAACTGACATCAATGTTCTTCAGCAATTTGGAACATGTGCTTTGCATCTGTTACAGTACTCACTAATAAAATCATGTAATATTTCAAGGACTAGACTGGCAACTGTATCCACGTCATTTTGCTTAAAACTGCCTCTTCCAAATATGTCTTGGATCAGGTGCAGTCAGAATACTCCTTAAAAGGCAAGGATGGTAAGATTTCATTTCAGATACTTTGGAACGTCAGGGAGATCCAATTACTGGTGGAGGACACCATGCTTGATAGAGTGGAGGGTCAGTAAAAAAATAGATGCCCTTCAATGAGATAGATTGATACAGTGACTGCAATAACAGTCTGAAGCACAGGAAAGGTTGTGAGGGAGGTGTAAGATCAGTTATACATAGGGTGACTGTGAGTTGGAGGCAACGCACCCACACTAAAAAAACAACAATGTGTTAAAAAGTATTCCTCAAAACCTATGTTCAGTTCCTAAACCTTAGTACCTGTAAATTTGTCCTCATTTTGAGATAGGGCTTTTGAAGATATAATCAAGTTAAGATGCTATAGCAGAGTGGGCCATAATCCAGTGATGATGGTATTTCGAGAAGAGGAAATTTGGACACACACAGACTGATGACATGGGGAAGAATATCCTAGAATGGAGTTTGGCACAATCCAGCTGTAAGTCAAGGAATGCCAAGAATTTCCAGAAACCACCAGAAGCTAGGAGGGAGGCATGGGAAGAGATTTAACCTTCCGTTCATCCAGAAGGAACCAAATCTGCTGGCATCTCACTTTTGAACTTTGAGCTCCAGAACTATGAGAGAATAAATCCCTGTTGTTTGATGCCACCCAGTTTGTAGTCATTTAGTCCTAAAAACTAGCAAAGAATAATGCCAAAGTTTCTAGTTTTGGAAACAGAGGGCACAGTAGTGTTGTTTCTAATAAAAAAAAAATGAGGTTGAAACAATTCTTTCTTTGCTTCCAACTTTTACATTTCAATCTCCAGTGATTACTAGTACAATTGATTGTATATTCAATCACTTTTAGACTGTAGAGATTGGTCGTCATTGTTCTTGCTGTTAGGTGCCACAAAGTGAAATGCTTTTGCATAGTGAATAAAACACAAATAAACATCATTCTGGTATCCTCTACTTTCAGCCATAATCCATCTGACATCAGCAGTAATATCAATCATGCTATGTCCTCTTTGCTTTTAGCCAAGATCCATCTGATGTCAGCAATGTTTTTCTGTTATTCTTCGGCTTTTCAAGGGCCTGTACTTTGAGAAGTGAATGGCTCATCCTCCCTGTTGGTCTTCTTAGTCTGACTTAACTCTGTTGAAATTTGTCCACCATGGGTGACTCTGTTGGTATTTGAAATATCAGTGGACAAGCACCCAACATCACAGCAACTTGCAAATCACCGCATATAGCAAACGGACACATGAAGTGGTGGCATGATATGTAAGGTATGTGATTAGTGCAAATTATTAGCCCTGGCGCCTAGTGGCAAGAAGCTGCACTGCAACCTCAAAGACATGTGGTTCGAGGCCTCCACCTGCTCCATGGGAGAAGGAGGGGCAATTTCCTCCTGTGTGATGACTGCTTCTGCAAATGCACCAGAGGGTCAGCTGGGGGTTGGTTCTAACTCGACAGTACACAAGAGCAACCAGCACAACTTTATCTTTTTAAAGGTGATTTTTTTAAAAAAGTAGGAAAAATAAGTATATATTTTATATGTACTTATTTATATACAGCTCATTATCATGCTTTTTTGAGCCAGGGACTGTATGGAGATGATCTCCATTTTCAGAGAGCGAAACTGATGTGCTCATGTTAAGTCCTTTATAGAAGTTATTTATACAAGTCTTTTTCTGCTCAATTAGCCAATCATGTGATTGGTTTTTCATCATAGTCAGATGATGCTCAAGGTCACAGTGAGAGGAAGGATATACAGTTTTAGAGCAATTCTGCAGACCCCACACAGCTTTTAAACAATCTCTTTGAATTACTTAGGTTTCTCTGGGACCATTTTCTAACCACAATCTATTACTGGCCTTCTGGTAACCTGTATGTCTTGTAGTAAAATTAACTAAGTTTCCCATTTGTTATCCTCTAGTTCTTCAGTTGCCCAAACATCCATAAATTAATTCATGACGTAAATATATGATGCTCAAGACAAGTTGCTTTATTCTTTTCACAGGCTGCATAGAAGGACAATTTGCAAAATGACATAGAATCTTTTCATATCAAATGACAGTATTTTGATAGACTATTTAAAAATCTAAAATCCTACAAAAGAATAGCTTCAATATATCTTATAACAAAAGTCATAAATGTTTAAAATCATTTAATAAATATTCACAAAAAGTAATTCAACGTGCAGGTATTTTACCTGAAAGATATACACTTTGGAGAAGGATGGGCAATCTCCTTCCATGTGATTTACAGTTTATGTCAAGATTTGTTGCTCTGTACTGTTGAGTCAGAACCAACCCATAACTGACCCTCTAGCAGGTATTCAGAGGCATTTACTCACATAGGAGGAGATTGCCTGTCCCTCTCCTGCAGAGCACCTGGTGAATTTGAACTGTGTGCCTTTGGAATTGCAGTACAGCTTCTTACCACTAGGCCACTGGTGCTCCCTGTCACAACTATTGCTGTTGACTGCCTTTGAGTCGAGCACGACTCATAATG